>NC_031771.1:29420317-29528995 GCF_001522545.3 Parus major
TATAATTAAAAATACCCCTACCAAGCACATAATACTTTTTGCAAAAAAGATTATCTTGGGCTCTGCAATGTCAGTTTTGTGTATTTTGAGCTGCACCTGACATTAGCACTGGACTACACAGCGCAGCCTTGGAAAGCAAAAGTAAACATTACAATTTTTTTTTCTTTCAATCATCATTACTCTGAAAAAGTTAAAGACTCCAAAAATCATTTGCTGTAGCCCAATATGGCATGGCAAATAAAGAACAATTAACTAACCACTTGTGTATAATCAATTAAAAATAGTCACCAAATGAAAATATATCGTGTTAAATCTTCAATTTACATAAAAAGTTGTGTAATCCAAAGTGCCATTTGTAGAGGCATTATAGTGCCAAAGAATTGTAAATGTCCAATAAAAATGCTCAAGTTCATGTAATATACCATATGTGAACACTACAGATCACCACAGTTACATTGTTCCAAAAGTTCTGAACTGAATGCATTTATTCTTAATAAATGTGTGAAAGATTTCCAATAAATATTTAAAATAATTTTGGTGGGAGTTTTGAGGTTGTTTTGGTTGGTTGGTTGTTTTTTTCTTAACTTCTGCACTGTAGTTCTAATACCACAGAATTGCAAATTGGCTTTTGTTGCTGAGAAAAGTCAAGGAACGAGATGCCTTTTTTTAGAATTCAGTTAATATTTTCAAATAACCCTCCCTCTGGTGATGACTTTGTGTTAGTGGCTACAAAGACACATTGTTTACATCACCAGAGGTTGACAGGTTTCTCATTTCTTCTTTTTAAAAGAAACCTTGTCAAGAACTTTTGAAAAACCATTTCTCTTTTGGGGACAGTTGCTATCAAGCTAGTTGCAAATTTTCCCATTTCATTCATGCTTTTGGTTAGTCCAAATAAAAAAAATTCTCCTACTAACCTTTGGAAACATGGGTTATGACATTAATTTGTATAAGCTACACACTTAGGCAGTATATGTGCAGAATCCAAAACAGTACAAGAATTGCTGTTTCTAAACATATTTCAAAATGATGTCATAAGTATTTTGAGGATTTGTTGGTCTTTAGACCAACATTAGGTCCATTGTGCAGGAAAACAATATTACTCAACAGAAATGGAGAAATACTATAGGGAGAAAATGGAGAAAGAAGAGATATATTTTAAAAAGTCGAGGGAGTAGGCAGAAAATTAATACATGCAATTTAAAAAAAAAAAGGAATACGATAAATGAAAATTCAGAGATAAAGGAACCCAGGAAATGAGATGACGTATTTTTAGCAAGTCCAAATATTATCTGCACTAATGAGCACTCGACAGAAAAAGGTCTAACTGTCTTTCTTGGAAATGAGAGTGAACTCAGAGAATGGGACTGCAAGGAAACCAACAGAAATGTTTGTCAATTGAGGAGCACAGCCAGTCTTAGTGCTTTTATACAATGTGCTGTATCCCCTGCAGTCACAAGGAAAAGGGATGTAGTTGTGGTGAGTGAAGGATATGAATAATACTTTATATAATTCCTTAAATGATCCTTTTGTGCCATGAAGATTTATTTCTGAAGTCAGTATTAGAGCTACACTTATCTAAAAGGATGGAAGAAATATTTGTTTTCTTGGCTGTTACTCCTAGGTTGAACCATTTTTGGTGTTGCTACTCAATCTGCATAATAGGATGAAACTCTTGCAGGGAACAGGGACATAGCACCACTACTCCATAAGAAATTACTAAAAGATTACTCAATGTCCACTTCTGTTAGGATCTGAGATGACCTGAGATTGATCCTTTAAGGTGAAAGGAAGTTTAGTAAATTAATACTGCTATTACCTCCAAAGCTAAATTTTTAGGAGCTCTGTAATTATATAGAATATTATTTTTATGTCAGTTGTTACTCTAAATGAGTTCTTTTAATGAGAAGATACATAACCTCTGGCAAGATGGAAAGGGATTTCTTAGTCCACTATCTGCTTTCTCATTGATTTGCAGCATAAAATGCAAGACAGTAAAAAGTAAACTCCAACCCATTCATGTCAGACGTAAAAAGCAACAATTCCCACTGTTCCTTGCCACAGTACACTCAGCAGTTTTGATAATTATTATGATCATGTAACGTTTTAGTATTCAAATTAATTCTGCTAATTATGTGACATCATTGGGATATGATCAATTACCCTTCAGCATGCCCTGCACTTGTCTTAGACCTATGGAACACCTTGTAATTATCAGCTCTGCTTTTTGCTGCACCAAGACACTGGAAAAAACCATGGTTGCTGATTATAAAATGTGTGCGTTGGATTTTTCTGAAGTGGAAGATCTTTCAGGAAAAAAATAGCACCTCAGTTGTACTGGTTCCTTTTATAGATTCACTCCACATGATTTCCACAACAGATGAAGGATGTTGAGTCCCCAGATTATACACTTTCCACTAACTTTAACAATAGTTTCTAGCACTTAATGTTTGCTTGTTTCCAGTTTTCTCTGGAGAAAACTGTCAAGAGATGGAGATCAATACTTCATGCTCCTCAGCACCCCTCATGTTTAGTTTTTCATCCTTTTCTAACTCATTATTAGCCTTTCTTCTCCTTGATCATTTGGCATTAATGCATAACTTTTGTCATAGTCAAGACACGCTTCTGTTGTGAGCTACTATGAAAAACAACTGATGGAAAAAGCACCCTCTCGGTACTAGCACCAAGATATGCTCAGTCAAAGTGACTTTTTTCTTTTAGGTGCTACTCTTCCCAACAAAGAGATACCTCTATCATCTCTAATGGCCAGTAGTAAAAACTGCAACACTAACCCACATCCAAGTGTGTTGTGCTGCAATGCAAAGATTCCATTTGTGATTCATTATGAATATATTTTTGTTGTGACTGCCTAATACTTTGCTTGGTCTTGACTAGGTTTCATGTGATGGGTATAACTTTCTGTTTGCATTACCTTTATGTGTTCTGTGTCATTGTATTACATTTTCTCTGTAATGGTATTAATTAAGAGAAATGCAAATTAAAACAGTCAAGGTTTTTTATCATTAAAGTAATAAGGAGATTAACTCTTCTAAGTGATCTAGAAGGAATGCTTCTCAGAATATATTCTATGGTAAGCAAAATAGTGCATATAAAATCAGTCTCAGAACTTTTATTTTTCTGCAGCTGTTACAGTTTTGAGGCTGTTTCTGTCACATAATAAGCTGCAGTATGTATACTTTCTTCGAGTAAATAAAACTATGGTTAATCCCTACGCTCTTCAGACTTCATTAAATAGGATTTTTATACTTGTACTGGACTGTGTAGTCCTAAAGAACACTTAGCAGCTCAAATTCCAGCAAAGAGCTCTTATTAATAAAGACCACAAAAGAGAATCCATTCATGATATCAAGGTTTCAGAATTCAAATCAAGTAATTTATGAATTATTATTTGATAGTTATTGTGTTTGAAACAACTGCCACCTACTTCATCCTCTCCTAAAAAACAAGTTACTTGATTTCAGAGTGATGAACAAGAAGCATGTGATGACTTATTTTCCCTACATTCTTCCAGTGTTTCATGCTTGTTTTCTCTATGAAAAAGGCACCAGGAAAACATGACTGCTGTAGTTGTAAATTGGCATTTGTATTTCTTTGTAAAATCTGTACCAGGAGAAACAGTATATGTTCTAGGTTAAAAAATTAATCACTGTGCCTAGAAATCAGATAGATGCATTAGCACAACACTGTGCTTGAATAAACCCTTCTTAGAGCCATGACATAGCACCTAAGAAATGTATTTAATATTCATACAATAATAGAATTGTTATGCCTGGAAAAGGCCTCTAAAATTATTTTAGATTACCTAAGATCCTGACACCTTCTTGGGGGGACATGCCCTAATTCCCACATTGGGAGCCATCCCCAGGCTTTTCTCTAGCACTCCTGGTTTTTTATCCCCTTCTCCTTTTAAATCTAGCTTAAAATGCTCAGTGGGACATGCTAATTCTCAAGCAAAGATCTTTTTTTCCCTTTGAGACAGCAGTATCCAGTCTGTCATCAGCAGGCCTGGTGTCATGTAAACTGACCCATGATCAAAAAAACCAAAAATGCTGTTAGTAACAGCTGTTCATCTGTACGATGTTCTTGTTTCTTCTCCCATCATTGCCTGCAATTGACAAGATAGAGGAGAACACTGCTTGTGATCCTGATTCCCCAGCTAGTCATTCCAAGACCCTGAGGTCTCTATTCATTGTCCTCAAACTTCTTAATGTGACTTCATTGCTGCCCACCTGAACAAACAGTAATGGATAATAAATCACACCAGACTGGAGAATTTCTTGGTGATGTTTCTTACCCAGATTCCAAGGAGTTTGTTCAAATTGCTATACTGGAGCCTCTGTTTCTCGGAATCACTGATGACAACTTCTCTTTTTATTCTTAACAGAAGTGGAATGTTCTACAGAAGATGGAAAAATACCAAAAAAACCAGAACAGTCTGGAATTCTCTGTATATTAACAAAACTGGATCTCCAAATTCATTAATCTGAATTGTGTCTGTGATTTGTTCCTCCTGAAGAAACAGATATGCTTCTCAAAATTGCTACCCAATTAACATGTAGAAAGGCCCCTGAATATTCAAAAATCTCAGCTAGAGGACTGACAGTCTTTGATGGAAAGGTCAGTTTACAATTGAGAGATTTTTTTTTTTCCCATTTCTGTGCAATAGCCCATAATGAATGAGCAAACTGTGTTTCAGGATTGGAGCTCAACTGGAACACAGAAATTAATTGTGCCAATCAGTCAGCAAGTAGCAACCTGTCGCAAGTGCCTGCACATATTAACTATGAAATGAGTCAAAAGAATAAATATTCTGCGTGAAAACCTTCTGAGAGCATAGCACAGTTATGTTTACTTCCAGTAAAATTCACAGCACAGCTGTATTTGTTGTGCCAAACAGAGATAGAAGTCTAAAGCCAAAATTGGATTAATTAAGCAAGGGTTGTAGGATTACCACAGGCTGATCCCAGCATAACAAATGAGAGGATGCTTCCAGTTCTTCCTGTGTGCTGGCCAAAATAATTGCTCTGTAGCAGGCTGTACTTGGAAAGACAGCTCTGAAGGCCATGCTATTTGGGTAACCTTTTACAATTAAGCCACAAATTAATCTGCTTGTTAATGTTTGTCATCATGGAAAGACACTTTAAAAATCCTAGATACATTACTGCTGCCCACTACAACCATCTGCAACAATCAGCTCCTTGGAATAAATGTTGAACTAGTGCATTTTGAGCTAAGGCCATGCTGAAAATTAATGGCTTGGAAAGGCTGTGGGTCTTATCCATTTTATTATATATAGTGTGTTAACCATGTACATATGGTATTATTCATGTATTAAAATCATTCTAATGAAGTAAAATTACTGAGATAAGTATTGAATTCTCTGTTTCTGTTGATGGAGAATGGCTGAGCTACCACCACCCCTGCTGACAAACCATTGTTGCTCAGAGGAAACAAACCAAACAAGAAAAATAGAATCACCAAAACTGCATTCCAAGGAAATGAATATAAGAGATGAAAAGCTTGAAACTAAGAGACACAAAAATCCCTCTTTGAAGAAGTGGGGAGACTTAACCCAGGATCCATGAGACAGAACCCCAGGCAGACAGACTCTGTCTCAAAGGAAGCTTCTTAACAATTGCACAGCAAAACCTCAGGACTCATTACAGAAGGACAATAGACATCCATCCCCAAGTTTAAAAGTTTATCTAAGCCAGATCTCAATTGCATTGGATGAGACAAAACAGGAAGGAAAGCCAAGATGATTTTTTTCTTGTATATATGGATAATTTTGCTATTTATTTTTACTCTTCATCACCCAGTTTTCCACCTCATTATTAAGACCACAATCTTTTGATTTGCTAAAATAATTCTGGTTTGATTTTAACCATAGAACACTTTATGACAGAAGAGAAACTAGGTGAAGGCAATAAATTTGCAGCACTTTTCCCCAGAGTCAATAGATAGAAATCAAATGGTGTATACCTATCACATGTATGTACAACATTAAAATATTTAAAAATCTTATGTTGTTTGAAGAATTGCATATTTTTTCTTAAATACTGCTACCTGTACCTAAACAAGAACTCTGATTAAGACCTTATTCTGAGAAAGGCTTACAGCTTCTTAACCACTACAGAAAATCATAGAACCAATATATTATCCTGAATTGAAAGGGACCCAAAAGATCATCAAAGTACCGCTCCTGACCCTGCCCAGGATCAGCCCAAAAATCATGCCATGTGCCTGAGAGCATTTTCAATGCACTAGAAATACAAATGGAGAAGAGGCACCTGGAAAGGAATGTGCATGAACATGGTCAGAATGCTATCTGCACTTCAAGCATCCCTTCCTGGGAGCATATGCTTCATTGAAAGAATCATGCAATACTATAAACAAATAGTCTTTTCGTTTTTTCACTCAGTGAAAGATTCATGAAGCCTAAAATCTTCCATCAGGACAGTGAATACTACTACTGCCAAATGTTTATCAGGGTGAAAAAAAAAAATCTGGAAAACTTGAGCACAGTACTGAGAAGGGCTGTGTAGTTTTTAGAACAAAATATTTTGTGGCAGATGTAGAGTCAAGCTTCATCCAACATTAAGAGCTGTCAGTGAGACTGAAGGGAAAAAAAAGTAAGAAAAAGGTGGGGGAAAGGAAAAGGAGAACTATTATATGGTTTAATATTAATTAGAAATCAACCAGAAATTCCTTATGTAAGAGTTGTTTGAAGCATTATAATAGTGATTAAAAGGCTTAACTGCAATTTTGAATAAAGGGATCTAAAAAGGTAACAAGGGTGATTTCTTTGCTTTTATAAATGAAACCAAGTGTCAAACAACATTGACTCTAACACCCAGTGTCTGAAACATTAAAAACAGTTTTATGGAAGACCAGAGCTCAGGGTTGAACTACATGGGGTTTTCATAGTTAGCACTGAAAGATGACTCTAATTAGCAAGGCTAATAACTGTAACTGTTCAGGTACAAGTTTGATATGCTGACATCCACTGGTATAAAATAATTCACAGATTTAAGCTAAAACTTATCAGGACTCAAGAAAGAAGGAAAGACAAATCAACTACAGGACTTGTGATATTTCAGAATATACAGTGAAAAAATAGAAAGGCAAAAAGAAGGTCCCAGAGCCATCAGTAAAAGGATAGGACAATGTTCTGATTCCATAACTTCTTCAGTAAAAGAAGAAAGCTAAATTCAGATCAAACATCTGAACTTTATAGTGCAGTTTGTAAATAGACAAAGCTTTGCACTGCAGTTAAATGACAGTAGCTGCAATGTCTTTGACGGCCTTATTTCATCTATGTTAGTAGACAATGTTCTAGCTAGATTGTGAAGTCAGATGTGGAATCACTCTCACAGTGCCAGGGTCCAGAAATATCATGCAAGTGCTCAATTTTAATGTCTATTTAAAATTGCCTACAATAAGCAAGAATTGAATCAAACAAGGAGTATTTGAAATTTAGTTAACATAGGATCCTGCATTTCTAAGAAGCATAGAATGAGTGCTATGGGTTTTGAGCATAATTAACACCAAGTGAAAGAGCAGGGAGCTAAATCTCCATGGACATAATTTAATATTTATCAAGATATACTTTATCTTTAGTTGTAAGAAACTAAGCATGTAGGAAGCTAGTTTGCACTAGAAACAATTTCCCACCTGGAATTCATTGGGGAATCAAATGTAGAATTTCATCTCCCAACAGAGATTCTACATCATTATAGCACCTGAGACTGCTTCGAGTGCATCTGTAGTCTAGTGTGACAACTAAAGTAAATTCATACACCCAAAATTGCTAACAAGTTGTTACTTAGGTTTTACAGCAGGGAAGATGGGAGGAGAATAAAATTATTCCAATTAAAGCATGAAAGAAATTATTTATGGACGTGATCAACTATCTTTTTGAAGTAGGTACATACAGAAGCTTGTGGGCTAATATGCTGAAGTGTTGGATGGAGAAAACCATAAATAAAATAAAACTCCCATCCCTGAATGCTAAAATGATGTAGTGCTCATGCAGTCATTTTGTAAAGCAACATGAGGATAAATGCTAGTGCACAGCCAACATATCTTTGTAGTAATTACTAGAGACAGGACAGAAATAGATAGTGATTATGACAGAGTACAAACGTACAACTTGATGCACAGATTTTGGAAGTGAAAAATCTAGTTTTCACCTTTGTAGCAAAATTATTTTAGGAGTTGTATTGCAAGCATTTTCAACAAAAAACTTCTCAGTTGATCAAAACTCTGCAATAATCCCCACATGATAAATTGAGACCAATAAAATGGTCAAGAGCAGCAGAAGATGGTTCAAACAGAACATACTTTAAAGTATATTTATGTACAAAGAATAAACAATCAGCATATTGCATTAAAGATGTATGACTGACAGAGAACTTGAAGATAGCAAATAAGTCACTGAATAAGATGACTTGCCACAGGCTCTTAAAAATAAGTTCTATTCCTGGAAAGAGTACTTGGGAGATAGATTTGAAGTATTATTTTATTTATCCCAGGGGTTTTAAATATGACATCAGGTCCACAGTCCAGACTGTAAAAGGCATATTTCTGAGGTGATGTGTAACATGTAGCACAGATGTAACAGAGATGAAGCAAAAAGGGCACCTTAACAAATTAGGCATAATTCAGATCTACCAGAGTTTGGATAAAGTCAGATCTCCAAGGCTGGCTGAAGAGGAAAGCATAAAATGAGAATAAATAGTATCATCAGTGGTATAAACCTGAGAGGGGATTGTGTACTGAGGAATCTGAGCTATCATTTTGTCCATAATGTGATATCAGAGCTATTTTCCTTCGTGGGGAGTACATCTTTTACTAGAGGGACACAAGAAAACAAATGCCTATACAAAAGATGAAGGGCTAAACTGTAAAACAACAAAGCAAGTGCAGGTTAAAAAAATCAAAAATATGGAAGCAGGACTAAACCTTTACTCTCTGTATGTTTATTTGAATGCTATCACCCTATCTCAAGAAAAGCAAACCAAAACACACTTCCATGGTAAAAAATCCATCTAGTTTCACAAAGCTTCCATCCCTTTTCATTATTACCCAGCATGCAATATATAAAATATTTTGAGAGCAGCCTGGCCTTACTGAAGTCAGTGGGAAATTTGAAATTGTCTTCAGAGGAGCCAGGATGAAAATCAGCAGTCCCGTTGATTTCAGCAAGACTATTAATTGTTTGAGGCTATGCACAAACATGAATCTTCCAAGAAGCAGGGCTTTGAACAATTCAGTTGTGCATATTTACGAACTGAGAAAAATGTTTTAAATTTGGCTGCAACACTGGCATGAACTTCAAATGAAATTAAGTGCACTATTTCATTATGTTGAACCTCAGCTATATGCAGTTTAACTGAGATGAGCGTTCTGGATCAGCAGGTGTGAGTCCCCTGCTGCTAAATAAATTTAGATGAGTAAAAGCAAGAGCAGCATCTGGCAGCAGAGCTGAGGAGCTGTGTGTGCTCTAGCTCTGCACTAGGGAGCCTGAGCAGACAGGGAACCATCCTTCAGGCCCAGATTCTGGTTTCAAGACCCGCAGTTTTCAGTGTCCTCCTTTTTATGGAATAGGAAAGAGGGGACATGTCCAGACTGAGAGAAGATCTCAAGGTGTCTAGGCTGTTTGTTTCTAGACAAGGTATTTCCTTAAATGCTCAGGTTCTTTTCAGCTTACATGGAACAGCCTAATTCCTTCAGCTGCACAGTCAAAGGCACCAAGGGGAGATTCCAGAAGCAGCACATTGCGAGACATTCTCCATAATGGAATAACTCTACATACCACTTTGCTTCCACATAAAAGACAAACCCAAAAAATGTAGAGGTTCAAATTTTACCTTATGTTAGTTACAATTATTTTTTGTTCTTGTTTGTGTGTGTGTATATTAAAAAACGGAAAGTTTTTTACATTCGAAATTGCAACCTGTTCTAACATTGCCAAGATTTGTCTTTTTAAATTTTGTATCTGGTTCACCCAAGCAAATTTCATTTTCTGCCAAATAAATTCAAACTGAGAACTAAGAAAGAAACAAACTGTAAAAGTTAGTAACACCTAAGTGGTAGAGCTTAAATGCCAGGTAAATGCATTCCAAGTACAAAATGTACTCAGGCAACTCTCAATTCATAGAAAAATGCTCTTTTGTTTTTTCTTTATTAAATAACCATTACTATCCAAAAAATTTGGATCTGCTTATTTTTTTAAAATACATTTTATCATCACAAGCTGAGGAGACTGCAGAAATGTGTTTGAGGGGGAGTCTGGGATTTGTTGTTTGGGTTTCTTTCTGCAGATTTGTTTGTTTAGTTCCTTTGACATGTGGTAAATAAAAGAATTAAATACAAATGATCCTTCTCCACTCTTCTGTTTAGTGGCCTACTCCAAACAGTGAATATACTGGGCATGACATACACAGCTGCTTTTTCCAGTGCACAAGGAAAACATAAAATTGCCCTTGTACAAATAACACTTCCTTTTAAGGCTGTATGTTAACTACAGCAATCTGATTTGCAACCACCAGTCTATAACTTGTCTAATCAACTCTCAAATGGATATTAGATCCAATTCACTGGCTGGCTCTTTTCCCTTCCTATAATTTCTTCTGCAGCTGGTCCCTTAGTTCTGTAACACTATCTACAGATAGAAAGTAAATATTTAAAATCATTAGGTTTTCAATTCTACTGGACAATACCAGTTGTACTGTCACTATTTAACTTTAGTTTTTCATGATTTTATTTACTTAAACTATACCTTTTTTACATAATTTATATTTCACATAAATCCTGTCATCAATACAGAGAAACACATAGCTAACATTTCTCAAAAATCCATGAGAGAAATTGAACAGAGTTGGCTGCTTTTTGTTTATCTCCACTTTATAATAAAGCTTTCATTAAAAAAAAAAAAAGGCACCCTTAAATCAAATACATTAAATGACTACATTTTAGAAATTGTCTTAGTTTTAACAACAAAGAAAAATAATACTGAAATTTTTTTCAGTAAAAAATCAGAAAATATGTTTTGTAAATATGTTCTAATAGTTATTTACCACAGTTCTATTTTTTTCCTGCCCAAAACTTATAATAGAATAAATCAAGTTCACCATATGGAAAAGTAACAAGTCCTCTATTTGTAATTATTGCTTGGAAAAGCAGATCAATTTAACATTAAAAGTTCAGTTCTTTAATAAAGACTTTTTGTAATTTTATCAGTGCCATATTCAATTTGTTTTAAAGGTATTTGGTGTTTTTTTTTGTATAGAGGACATTTGAAAGACTGACACTAGTAAAGGAGAAGAAATTTAATGAGGAAAGCATATTTTAAATTAATTTTTCAGAATACTTAGGATAAATGAATCTCACCTTTATGGCGATTAACACCTGAGATATTATTTGGTTCCTAAGATATATTCAGCTATCCAGGGAACAGAAACTATATTTCATTATTTAGATCATTGATCAAATAACAAAGATTCTACACATCAGGAGAAAAAACACTGAAGGAGGTCTTTATTGACAACCTAAATATTAATGTCTAATCATTAAGAATTCTGAAAAAGAACCTATTCTGGGGGGATATTTTTTTTTAATATATTTTCAGCTTGCTCACCAGAAAATACACACAGTATGTCTAATAATTTTAATAATAAATATTTTTTTAGTTCACATTATGATCTCCAGGTAAAAATCTAGCATGTGATCCACTATGTGAATTTACCATCACGCTTCCTGCAGACCTGCCTGGAGCATCCTCCTCATTTTCTTCTTGAACTCATCTCCATACTGAAAACTAAGGGTAAGGAGCAGCAAAGACACCACCTCCTACCCCAGCAAGAGCTGAGGACTGGCACAGCCAGGGCATCCTGAGGTTCACTGTACTCCTGCAGATAACAGGAACACTCATACATGCTTTGGAAGAACTGAGTCAAGGCTATCTGCTAGGGGGCTGCATCACTGTGAGCCAAGAGATTGAATTCAAACAAGTTTATGACAGAGCAACATCAAAGAAAGATGCTCAGGGTCTTCATTTTCAGATTTCATCTTGAGTATTTACTTGATCAGACATAAAGCAAAGCAGTCCAAGATTATGGAATACATAAAGATCTTAATCTTCCAGAAAGCTGAGAGTATTGGTGGAATTGCATATTTGCCTTGGGTTTACAGTCTTCATGGGATAGCAAATTTTAACAGCTCCTAGACACACACAGTGGCTGGATGAACCTTTCCTCTATGATGTGGGTGTGTGGTACTTTAGGACTAAACCAAAACCTGGGCTATCTTCTCACCTTTGTATGTTCCAGGACAATTTTGCCTTTGCACTTGGATTTCCATACAGTGAGAAACAGGGTGTAAATAGATAGATAAGAAAGAAATCAACATTAGATAGATTCATTAAACCCCTATAAACTGTGATTTTTATCCCACTTCTAAAGAGAATACGTTCACTTCATAAAGTGTGCACCTTCTACCTAGTATTGTTAAGCACACAGGAAAAAACTAACCTCCAGAATGAGAACTTCTGAATTAATTGTATTCTATAGAAATGTGTGTTTATATATATATATAAAACAATATATATTATTTCTATGCATAAACATTCAGATTTTTTTCATAGTAATAATATTGTGGAGGAAAGGATAAAGACAACTGCTCTTCTCCAGGTCTGAAAAAAATTGAGATGACAGCACAGAGACTGAGTTTATAGCATGTAAGACAACGTCTTGTGAAATAAGTGAACTATCCCTAAGCAAGCTGAAAGGGGACTGGAAGCTGTAATTGCACTAAGATGATGTGTCATGCTCCTGTGGCTATTTTTTCTCTTCATCTAAAGTCATTTGTATCTATGATACCTCAAAATGCACACTGCATTCATACACTTGAAATTAACCTGAGAAAACTGTTAAGTTGCACAAGTACAGAAACATACTGGAGGGTGAGGTAGAGAGGGGACAAAGGGGAATGTGTGCATTTATCCATAAATTATTGGTGCATATGTTAGTGGTAGGTATGAAGTCACTTTGTAATTTTTTTTAAAAAATAATATAATGTATTTTTTTTAAAAAAAATCATAGAATGTATTTTTTTTATACAGCTAAAAATAAGTGCTAAAAACTTACAGGTGCTACCTAGCACTTACAAACAAGCGTTCACAGATGTTCAAGACCTACGGTGCGATATTCCTGAGTATTTAAAGTTTGTGTTTTCTTTGAAGTGCAACATTGAAAGTATGAAAAACCAAAATACTAAATTTTTTAATAGACTAGTACATGCTATGTTGGCAGTAACTCCAAGTACTGTTCTCAGAGCTCATGATTTATTTCAGTAGCCAAATGGATTTTTAAAAGCTCATAGAGTATCTAGAATAGGTACAAGCAGGCAACCTGAGGTACAACACAGAAAAAGGCTTTCATATATTGAAGAACAGAGACCTTTATGAAGAAGCCTAATTAGTTTGCACCCTGCAAAGAGTAGCTAAATGATCTGGAAAATGAGGAATCTTTGAAAATATTTGTTCCATCCATACCGGGCATTGGAAGGAACACAGGCTGAATTTAAAAGCAACATCGCTTACAGGCGTCATTATCATCATCCATAGGAAACATTTCATAAAAAAAAAATAAAAATTGTTTCAACATAACTTCCTGAAATAAAATGTTAATTTAAAGGAACATAAAAATAAATAAAAAAAAAAATACAGTTACAGTTATCTAATTTTTCTAAATTAAAGCCTCCTCAGGGTTTTTGCTATCTGCAGTGGGGTTATAAACCTATGTTATAAAGAAGGTTTACAAGGGAGAGCCACCCACTTACTTTTTGAATTCACTGATAGTTTATACAGCTCCTTTCCTGCCTCTTTAAGCGATATTATTTTAAATAGATGTATGCACTCTTTGGGTGATACATCTACATTACACAAGAATCTTTTGCACTAGGCAGTCTTATGTCACTCTTAATAATTAATCAATATAATCCTATTCCTTGACTCTGAGCCACAGTTGAGCAACTAGGATTACATGTATTCCTATTGAATAATTTTGTTTAGCCTTTTTTAATCAATAAAAAAGACAGGGTTTCCATAAGGAAACCAAATGACTCCATAATAAAGGATCCATGAAGTTCTTACATGATATTAAGTGTTAGGGGAGGGTGAGGTTGGTATTGGTTTGGGGTTTTATACACCTTAGAGCAAGATTATATAAAAAAAAAGAAGAAAAATATGATTAATTTTAAGTAATGAGATATTTTAATATATTTTTGGAACAATGTTTTCCACACTCAAGAGGATTTTTGTAGATGGCTGATTCTATCACATATCATTGAGATCCAGCATACTAAAAGCTATAATTGTTGGTGAAATACCGTTCTTCCTGAAATAAAATGTAGTTTTCTTTTCCCTTGACTATTTTTAACTTTTTTTAAAAAAACAAAAAAAAAACAATGACTTTTAAGACAGTTTGAGGACAGTATTTTGGGCTATATTAAAGATTACATATAGCAAAATCAGATATATTTATGTGTCCTGGCAAAGCAGATACTTCTGAAGTCTACTTTCAATTTTTATTTTTTTAAAAAATTATATTACATGAGTTCTGATATTTGCAATGCCACCTAGCCAAGGAGTAACTTCTGAGGCCTGTGTTATGCTGCACAGGACTATGCTTGATATTCCTTCATGGCACTCAGCTGCTCTGTAAAATTGGGGTGAGTGGAAGGGTCTCTCACTTCTCTGACTTCTAATTTCTCTGTGCATGTGATGTGTTTATCCCTCTCTGACAGACGGCACATTTTCTCCAGCTCACTTTTGCAGCACCTCTCGGCTTTGGTTCGTACCAGGCAGTTCAGTTTGAGTAAAGGGAGACCCCTAGAATCCTAATTCTGATGAAAACCTATTTTCTCCTGAGAAATTACACCTGTATGCTGTATGTGGCTGTATGTATGTACCTGTATATGGCTACCGGCTCCTAAATGTCAGTGTTTTTTTAAAACCAGATAGAACTGCAATCAGGTCTTAATAAATATTAAAGGACATTTTTTTTTTGAGTACAAAAATATCAGTAAAGGAATAACAGGTAGGAGGCTTAGTGCTTATGGCATCACTAATATGTTCTTCACCACTGTTACCCCAGAAGCTGAGCTTCACCAACAACATCTTATTCCCAACTGATCAGGAAAACTTCTGGAAAAAGCTGCAACCATCATAAATATTGAAATGTAGGACTTTTAAGTCTCAAACTGAACCCTGATTATCTCTGAGAGGAAGGCTAATTTTCAGACTCCAGAATATTTTACCTCTTATATAAAAAATTACCCAAAATGAAGAAATTGAATTAAGTTCAAAATTCTACCACAGTGAGAACACAAAAATCAAAGGTGGCTCATGATCAGAGCAATGTATTAGAAGAGAATTGGATTAGTCATTCTTTGAAGCCTTGAGCAGCCTTACAGATATTATGATGCAAAGAAAAATTTACAGAAAGCTGTATGATCCTGTGTTTCTATTTAAATATTCATAAGATATGTGACACTACAGTAAAACAGACACTGGTTCTGATGCCCAGAGACTTCATAATCCAATAGCATCTTTTTGACCTGAAATTTTAGAAAAGTGTGCTGATATAATATTTTGTGTGGAATCTGTTTAGGATTTGTTCTTGTTGGGGTTGGGCTTTTCCTTTTTGTTACTTTTTTCCAGAATGACGACAGAAAACCAAGAATTTATTTATTTACTGCCTGTTATTTTAAGTATGTTTTAGCTCTACTGACTTTTTTTTTTCCCCTTTTAGACAAACCATACTGATGTTATTGGAACAAAAGCAGTATATTGAAAATAGAACAATAATTGAAGTTATTTCTCTGTACCAGTGAATTACAATTTTATCACCTGTCAGGAAGTATTTATCTCTAGCTGGACAAAAATTCAATTAATTTTACAAAACTAAAAGTGAATTCAAACCAAAACCTGCTATGAATGACAGCAATTCCGTAACACTAATTTCTTATCAAACAAGTTTCAGAAAACATGAAATGTGAGAGCTTTTTTCCCTACAGGAAAATATTAACTTTTTCATAAATTTTATACACATAACCTATGCATATGAAATGTGTTACCAAAAATACATTAATAATGCCCTTCACAAAAAGGAAGTTAATAAAACCCCAAACCATTCCATATAGTGTCCAGGTTGGATTTCTTTGATATACTGACATCAAAGTAAAAAAAAAATAAAATCTGGAAGCATGTAATCCGAAACTCTGCTGCAAAAACAAAGTCCTAGAGCAGGACTAGCAGCTGGGATTCCTAAGTCTGTGCTTGCTCCTATGACTCAAAAGCAGAGCTGAGTGCTTAAAGAACACATTTTGTACCTGTTCTAGTCCTCTAGCATCAAGAAGTTGTAGCAGCAGAACAGTGATTAATATTTCCTCTTTCCTATCCCTGGAAACTTCAAAAGCTGAATCTGTTCATGTTCAGTTTGAGGAGTTTGTTTCAAGGGATGTTTTTGGCTTTGTGGTTTTTTTTGTTTCATTGGTATTAATCTGTGTTTCAAATTTGCTCTGATGCTTGTAATGAGATCTCACTTGTTACAATAATTTTTAATATTTGTGGGTAAGTAAGAAAGCAAATGGATGATGTCATTCCCTAATGAGAATGTTTGCTGTCACGGAGATTAACAGGGAAAATGGATTATACCACCAACTGTTGCTGCATTGGATCTGAAATCTTGACTCTGTGAATGAAATAATAATTACTGATGATGGAGTGTATGACAAAGACTGTAAATACATTTTTGAACAGCTCCTAAATAATAAAAATTCTAATTACATAGTACATTAATTATTTTTACATTAAACACTAAAATAGCAAAATAGCTAAGTAGCATAGTCATTTATGAGATTATACTTTTGGTTGCAAGAAATAGAAAAGCTAAATTAATACTATAAATAGTTTCAGAACTTTATAGAGACAGTACAAACACTTCGTTCTGTGGCTTCCTTCACAAGATAAAATAAATATTCTAAATTTAATAACTGATATCAGCAACTCTGTGTGCAAGGAGAAGGGAGGCTAGATCATAACCTAGACCAGAGGCTAGACAGTGTTATAGGAATAAAGCAAGTATTTATTAAAAAGGCCTTCAAAGAATACATCTTGGGCAGTACAAGAGCCCGGCCAAGGCTTCACCCAAGAGGGACTATGGATCATACATTTTCACACTTATATAAGTTTTGGTCCATTTACATATTGGGGTTAATTGTCCAATTACAGCTTCAGGTTATGAAGTCCCATCCTCCCAGATTGCTCTCCTCAATTCACTGTTTGCACTTTTTGGGCCTGAAGCTGCCATGGTGTCCTTGGTTCTCAAACTGGGAAAGGATTGTTTTGTCTAACTAAACCATGAAGAGAGCTTGCTGGCACTTGATATGAAGTTCAGAGTTATATACCAATGCAGTACAGAATCTGGAAAATATGAAAGCTAAAACTTAAGTCATCATCATACTTTTTCAATTTGTGCCAGTGCAAGATTTGGCAGCCACCCTTCTGTACCGTTATTACACTTATTTTTGCAAGGATAAACAATGGTCTTTAACTGGTTATTTTCTTTCTGCAAAACAAACAAGAAAGCCACAAACAGGAGCACAGAATGGACCTTTAGGACAACAACCATAACATAGATATAGTAGTATGTTATGAAAATATTTTTAAGAAACTTTTAAAAGTTTTTATCATCTCTGGAGCTTGAGACAGAGCCTGGAAAAGCTTTAAGTTAAAAAGAATAAGATCTAGACAGGAAAAGCTTATAAGTTAAAAATAATAAGATCTAGACACTATTTTCTAAGATATTCCTGAAATAGGGCAAATTTTGCACTTTTCCTTTTCATTCATCTGAATGCAAGCTTGCTACCAGCACACAGTAATTACTCAAGAGCAGTATAAACCACTGTCATGGGATGAAATTATGACCCACAGAAGCTGTGCAAGTAGTCACATCAGCCACTTGTCCTAAAGCAGATGAGAATAAATTTCTCTCTCTTGCAAGTGTAGTCTCTTTTATCCTGTGTATTTCTTAATTACATTTTTTCCTCTTACTTTTCCCTGGCTGACACATCGAATTTTAAAGCTATATGCCTTTTGAAAAGCCCATAGCAACCTTTTTGTTTTGCTTCTACCCCATAGTACAGTCTTATTATGGAGTTGTAAATGAGCCTACTGAAATGAACCTCAGGAAGGTTACTTAATTGATTTTTATGATTGCTGATTTGTTGGTTTTTTTTTCCTAAAAAAATCCATGACACATTTCCTGACATCATAGTTAAAGGGATATTAAGAATGAAGTAAGAATGTACTTGTAGAAAGAATAAATTGCCAATACCGGTTTTTATGTGTAAGATTAAAGCTCTACAGACCAGTTATTTGCTAGCAGTAAATTAAACTACTGTATACACAATATGTATATAAAGTGTGAGAATAATGGCAAAATGAATACTACTCTGTCACATAATGACGAATAAAATGAGCTCTAAGTTACACAGAGGATCAAATAGTACAGTAGCTGGTGACAGCCAGAGGACATTTTGATAGCATATCTAAATATAATTAGACATAGTTCCTTTATTATCAAAAGTGAACTACTTCACTAAGAAACAGGCTCTGAAAGACATTTCCAGTTGCAGAGACAATTAAATACCTATTTTTCTGGAAACTTGAAAGGATTTCCTATGACACTGATCAGTGTCCTAGGAAATCCTTAACAGCTTTAAATTAATAATTTAACTCAAAAGTTTGTTCTATCATTGATCAAAACCTCTATCTCTAAAATGTGAAGGGTATTTCAATGATTAAAAAAATTTTGTTATAGTAAACAAAAGAATAAAAATTTCAAATATCTTCCTTCCAAAAGGATTCAAGAAGCTTCACAGTAAATACTTTGTTATTTGGCACTAGTTTGCTCTTTGGCTTATAAAAAACAAAAAAAGACAAAGACTTCTCTTAAAACCCTGAGTTGTGATGAACTGCAAGAGTAATTCACACTCTGTTACTAGTTAAAATTTTCCTTTTTTTGGACATGAGTAAAGATTTTTCTTTATACTCGCCAATAGTTATCTGGTTTTTGGGTTTGCTTTTCTTCTTTTTTACTGAAGTTTTGAGCACAGTAAAAAATTAAACATTGGGAATTTATTTCATTGCACATTTTGAAGACTGATGAAACTCTATCCACCTTGAATGACATACTGAATACACAGAACTGTGAAAGTGGGAGCTATGAAGTGAAACAGCAAAGTTATTTGTGATTTATAAGCTCCCAAAGGCTTTACATCAAAACAAAAGGAAGGGCTTTCATATGGTGTGGAATGAATTCTGCTTCTTAGCAAACACGAAAAAAACCCATAAGAATGAAAGTTGATTTAAAGGATCTAATCTTCCTGCAGGTGAAAGCACACCCCTATTGCTACTTACTCTAAATGAGACCTTCAGCTTTATTCCTGTCTTCTAAAGGATTTATTGCCCTCCAACCTGAGTTTCCAGAAAACAGTTCTCTCCCTCAAAAGATGAGATCAGTGGCCTCAAAATTTAAAGGTGTAAACATCATAATTTTGAAATTTTAAGTTATATAATAGTGAGTTACCATAGACATAGCCTGTTACAAACTAGGCTATAATTACAACAGGTTTATGGAGCTACTCAAAAAGATCTGCTGGATGTAAAGCAGAAAAATTCACTCATGACTCATCTAGCCATCTATATGCACTCATATATCTACCTGTACCCTTTCTTCCTTGTAGCATATACTGTGAGCACTGAACACGAGTAACACTGGAACACAAACACAGCAATGTCCCATCACACTGTAATGAGACAGTAAAGCACGACCACCCAAAGGGCTTTCACAAAACAAATGGGGAAAGGTTCCTTCACTCTCCCTCCCCTGCTGGGTATCCCACAAAGGCCAGTCCCACCCTGACATACTGCAAGTCCCTGCAGTAGCCACCAACCCACACAGCCCAACTCCTATGGCTGCACTGTCTCCCTGGGAGAGCTCAGGGTCTTCTTCAGGCACCCTGAGGCACAGTCACCCATCCCAGCCCATTCTGTAACCACACCAACAGATAAGGACCTATTTTGGAAGGAAGATAATTAAGCACAAAAACAAAATATGTCCACATTAGTGTATGGAATAAGGTGGATGAAGATGCACCTGTGCAGATAAACATATTCTTTTTCTACAGCTTTCTGGAACTCCTTCCAGCTCCCTTCTGTGTGCTGACAATGACCTCAAAAATAGGTATGTGCTTGTAACATTTCATTATCTACCCAGAAAGCTTTGGGTTATTTTCTTTGATGTTGTGCTTGTTTTGTTTTTGGTTTTTTTTGGGTTTTTTTATGTTGTTTTTTTTGTTTGTTTGTTTTGGTTTGTTTGAGGTTTTTTGGGTTTTGTTAGTTTTGTTTTGTTTTTTTCTTTTATTTCTGCAATCATCTGAACTTTGGGAAGAGCATTCACATGATGCTACTGGAACTTGGGAGAAGTCACAGTACGTTACCTAACCTGGCAGCTTAATGTTGCATGCTGGGTATGAAAGCTGATCTGAGAGAGATTTCAGGGAAAGCCTGAGGCTGTGTTAGCTCTCCACGGTGCTGAGAAACCAAGACCTCTTGAAACATTTGAGCAGAATCCTGGCACTCAGAAAGGAGGTCATCTCCACTATATGAAAGCTGTCAGTATCCAGATTTCTGTTATGGCATATCCCACAGCAAATATTATTTGATATAGGTAAAAGATATCTTTATGTCATGACTTCTATTTTTTCACTGATAGGAATAGTGTATTTTTTTTTCTTGTGTTTTAGCCAAGTTTTGAATTACATCTTAACTAAGAGAACTTTCTCTTTTACAGAAATCTCACTTGCTGAAAACTTAAAACAGCTCATTCAGACACCACAGCCCCTAGGGCTGTATCATCGGCTCCAATGTGGTGGGAATGTTTATTTCTTGTTACTGTGTTTCAATTAGATATTGGAATCACTGAAATCTATGAAAATAAAAGGTCAAGATTTTTTTTCTCTCTGCTTCTACAAGTAGAACAGTTTCATAATTTTCTACTGTTCCACTTGAATTATAGAGACATATAGTAGGCAAAGGCTACCAAGAAAATTTTGTTTCATGGAAGACCTTACCTCATCAAAACTATTGCTACCTCTTTGCCTGCTTCCCAAGTGAATCTGCATGTAATTCAACAGAATATTCAGAATGTATAATTCTGTAATTTTCTCAAATTTTTATAGAGGAAACCAAACCTTTATCAGGCAAAAAAATCTGCTTACTTAATATGGCCCAAAGGGAGAAGTATTCTAATCCAACCCTCCAAATTACCATTAAATAGGTACTTTGTCACCCAGGAATGTTTCAGAAAACTGTGTGGTACTTAAAAAAATAATCAAATTGCTGCTTTCAGTAAGAAACTTGCCAATGCAATGGTTTAAATAGCAGACATATAAAGGCTTTCTGTCAAAATGAGGGGAAGGATAAAATTTGTTGACTATTTAAGCCTTTCCCTCAGAAGTGACTGAAGGCATTTACCAGTACAAGTGCTCAGAGCAGCAGCAAACCCCCTTGCAGATAAAACATCTTGAAAACCAGGATTAAGCATTTCTGAGATTTTGAAAACATAACCACTTTTATATTGTTGCTGAGTGATTGAAACAGACAACTGATGCAAATTCCTTATCATGATGTTTCACAGACTTCTGACATTACTTTACTGCAATAACAACTGTTAATTAAATTCACTCAACTAGAACATATTCTAGTAATCACTGACTTAATTTACTGAGAATTTCACATTTTAAATTATTAAAGATGAAAGGTACAAAAGAGAAGCATTTATCAAACCTGCTACACTTTTCATGATATAACTTCTATTGATTTCTTATAAAGAAGCAATCTAAATCAACATGTCCACTATGGCATGATTATGTTTCTTTTCCAATGTCAGAGCTATTATTCATGCCAAAGATGATCCTACTAGCTCTTCTTTTTGGTGTCATAAATAAATGCAGCCATTTATCAATAGTCTCATCCTCCCCAAGAACATCTTTTATGTGAAGGGTTTTATTTTGTTTTTCCTTTTCCTACTTGCAAAGATGAAACACTTTCCCAGGAGTGTGTTATTTCCTTATTCTCCCTATATATGAAAATTCTTAATATTCAGGATGCTAAGTTACCAGTGTTCACATTACATTCCACTACTTGGAGTCAACAGGACCTATAAAGCTCAAATACATCATATTAACTGTCTATTGCACAATCACCACCAGGGCAGGAAAAAAGTTATTTCCACTGGTCCTGGGTAAAAGCTGAAGGAAGCTCTACCCTAGTTCAACGTAGCTGACAGCACAATGTATAGTGACATGGTCATACACTGATTATTAATTATTATCATTAATTTAATTTAGTTATTACCATTAACTGATAATGTCCCACTCCCTGCATGTCAGTGACCATTTTCTGAAAGTTGTAAGATGTTGGATAAAGTTCCCAGAGAAAGAAAAAGAGAACAAACCTATAGTCCTAGGAATTTATCCTGAGCAGTCTTGATGAAGCAAGAGACACCTCTGAGCACCTGTCAGTTCCCAGAGGTCTGCCTTGAGAGCAGACACATCACACCCCAAGGAAGGTAACACAGCCAGTTTTCCCAAACTCTGGTTTATACACTGAGGAAAAAGCAAACTGTGGATTGTTAAACATGACAGTGACATCCACCTATGGACCATCAACATGTCAAATTACACAAGCATTTATGCTGATGACCAGAAGAAAACAGGAGGCTCTGAAAATCTTTTCCAGCTATTAGTCTTTGATTTGCTCAACCATGTAGCTAATCCATGTAGCAGCTCACCTTATAAATTAAAGAATTATATAAGACCAGTTTTAAAGAATAATAGAATGGCTGCAGAGCTTATTAATGTTACATTACGATGTTTATCATGGCACGGAACTACTCTTAAAATCACATTATGGCAGTGTCATCAGAATCAGGAGCTCAAGCAGTGCAGTGCTGCAGTGAAGATAAAATCCATGGCTTTCTCAGAAACAGTATCTTTTCTATTTCCTTTTTTAAGCTATTTTAACTACATAAAGAGCTGTAGGAAAACACTATTGCTACCTCTTTGCCTGCTTCCCAACAGTTATTGTATTGAACAATGTAGATAATGCACATCTAATGAGTATTTCATTCTCTCTGCTTCAGATCAGCCAGGGCACTGTGAGTTTCCCTGAGACTGATTAGTGTTCACACAGAATATCATAGAGAGCAAAGTGTAAGCAATTACTTTCCTCTATAAAAAAAGCAACTACCTTTAACACATATATTCAGTGGAGAGCAGAAAAAAGTAATCCTGGATACTGCTAACACTTTGTGGATCTGCTTTTGCACTCATTTTTACAGTTATGCTAATACAGGGATTCCATTCTCCAAATGCATTTTGCTTCTTGTTATAGATTTTATCATACATCAAAAATAAATTAGTATAAAAGGAGCCTAGTATAAGTGAACTTCAAGTTTTCTGAGAGCTATTGATTGCCTTCCCTCATTAACAGCTACTGAAAACTGTTCAATAAATTATAACAAAATAATAAAGGAGATCATTGCTTTTAATAATCAAGTTTGTGTATTGCTTATCTGTGGAAATGACTATAGAATATATTAAACCTAAAGAATAAAGTAAAGCCTCTAAGTCTTGAACAGACCATATTCCTATTTTGTCTAAAGATGTCTTATTCCCCTAGCATTTAAGTGAAGCAGTGTGACCATATGTCACAGGTTGTGTTCAATGACAGCAATGCTCTGGGGTTCAGACAGTAGCTTGATGTGGGGAATATCATTCCTGTGACAGTCTGCTAACATAATCACTCTAAACCCTTTTTGGAGAGATCCTTAATATGATTTCTTATTGCCAGAATTACTTCCAAATTCAATAACATCTGATAATGGAGGCCAGAAAAGAGAGGGGAGGGAAGGGGAGAGGAAGCAAGATGCAAGGATAGAAAGACAAAAGGATAAAAAAGACATGGTGTTAGTGCTATTGAAAGCAAACATAGGATTCTATTCACTGGGCTTTTGGAATGACAAGAATAATTCTAGTTCAGCAGAAATCCCTAATAATAGAAGCCCAGGATGCTAACAGAGTTCTCTGAGAGTAAAAGCACAACCCAAGGAGGTAAGTTACTGGTGATTAAAGGAATGTAGTCTTCACAGCTGTGTGGAAGTTTATTTACAGGGTATAAAAGACAACAAGAGCATATCAAATAAATTTGAAATGGTCAGGTACAGAGACAATGCGAAAGTGGTGACAGGAAAACACATAAAAGACTCACAGTCTTTATGACAATGAGAACCAGGAGAGAATTACTGCAGCATTATTCTCTGAAGTTAAAGATGCAACACCTGACCAGTGCCAATATTTCCTCATCCACTTGGAGTCACCGCCTCTTCAGTACAAAAAAGAATGCCACTGTTTGATTTCCTTCTTCCTATATTTTATGTATGATTTCTGAAATTGCAGATATTCAAAGAGCAACCTCTGCATGTGTTGCATGTCTAACAGAAGGCAACAGATATCATAGCATTTATATACAGTGAAGGCAAATGCAACAACAGACACGAAACAAGGAAAGACCTGGGATGAAGGCAGGCGAAGAAATTTGTGGACAATGGTCAAGAGGGAATGAAGTATGTTAGTAATGCAGGAAAAAGTGGTCAGGGAGTAAAATGCATAGGGCAACTGAGAGGATAAAATCTTCTGTTGCACTTAAAAAAAACCCCAAACTGAATAAAACCCACCACCTCAACAGAGGTACTTGGTTTGAATTTTCACTCATTTAAGTGATGCCCTTCCTTTCTACAGCTGGAACCTGAGTGAAAATATGAGACAGTTCTGGGGAAGGAAATAGTTTCCTGTAGTCAGTGATGTAGAATCCAGATTCTGAGCTCTGTTACACCAATTACAATGTTACCCAAATAAATGCATAAAAATGTGAATATTACATTAATGTTCTGTTTTATCAGTACAATGTCTTAAAACTACAAATTTTGACTCCTTTTTAATGAAGTGTATTTCTTGTTGAACTACACTTTGATTTTTGACATTTCTTAGGCTTTTCACACACAAAAAAGACCCCACCCTATACACACAAGCAAACAATCCCTATATATCAGATAAACCCAAGTAGTCCAATTATCTCCTGCCTCTAATTTTTCAAAGCCAGGTCAGCATCCACATAACCTCACAAATTAGATCTCTGTGATCAGATTTTCCTTCTCAATTTTAAGTATCTTCACCAAAAAAGAAATGGTCTATTACATCTAGATTGGCCAAAACCTCTGCTACATGTATGCAAACATTATTTTATATTTTGTATTAGATACTTAAATTAACTTTTAATTATTTTGACTCAGTGTTGATGCTTATTTTTTTTATCTGATACTATTTCAAAACATTTTCTCATCTTTCTGCTGTAAGCAACTTTAGTCTTTCCTAATTTCACTTCCTTCTGAATTCACAGTTGGCTTAAAAAAATACTTTGTTTTCTTCTCTAAAGATATGAAATCCATAAAAAATATTACAGTATCTGAATAGGAAGAACATTTGTTGAAGAAAAAAAGCTTAATTCACAGTTTGCATTCTTTAGCCACCTATTTTTCATTGACTTTTTGTCAAAACTGATAATAAATTACAAAATTAATAACATACCTATGGACATTGATGTTATTTCATAATAACTAAACTGACTCCTAGAACATGAAGAAGCAACTAATAAAGTGTCACTTAAAGCAGACAAATATAAGCCAAAGGCTAAGCCTAGAAACAGTATACTAGTAATATAATAATATATTGTTCCTATCACTTTTCGTTGCAGTTCCTGGATTTATTTAATTCTATTCATGCCTAGCACAGGTCTCAGAAAGAGCTATTAGAGTATATCATCTAGCTTGTCACAAAAAGAAATACAAGTCATCCATTTCAATCTAAAATAAACTGAAAAAAACCCCCAAACCTAAATCACCTTTACCTACTATTTCAATATGTTCATTCTTTGTTACTGGTAAAATTTCTGTGACATCCAAAAAATGATAATGGATAGAAAAACTGAGGTCTTGGGAATGACCATAATGCCTATTGAGATATAAGCTGTGATTTCTGCCCTAAATACAAGGTGGAAAAATGCAAGTTCAGGAAAACAAAGTAAAGTTTGGAAACAGGAAACAATTTCTACATTTTAAACATTTAAAATATATGTCTACCTTGCTTTCTTTTCTTTTTAAAGGTCCCAACATGTGAGAACTTCAAAATGCCACAGCAAAGGACATACGTTCAAGCTATTGTTTCTTCCTTTCATAAGACAGGAGAAGGGAAGGGTCTCGGTGGCTGTCACTATAGGGAATTTTGATTTAATTGGTTTCTTTAGTTTGTTGGATTTTATTCTGTGCTCTCTGCCCCCACACACCTCAAAAGAAAAGAATAATTCTACCCATTGTTTTAGTGCAAAATGCTGTACAACAAACTCAAGTTAGAACAGAATCATCACTGACTAAATGACCAGGCATTGGTTTCAAGTGTCTTATTAAAGAATACAATAAAAATGCAATGACACTCCTCTCCCCCATTTTTAATCTGCTTTGGCTCAACTGATTAAATGCATCTAGAGTGAAACTGGATGAAAACAACACGTTAATATGTTTTGGGTTTATTTTAATAAATGCTAGAGAAAAAGGAGCAATGTAAATGTTGTTTTTCCCCTTCTAAATTAAAGAAAAAATTTAAAAGGCAGTATTGGATATGTTTGTTTTCAACAAAGCTAGTATTGAAAATACCTTTGTCTATGACAAATTTTAATTCTGGGATTATAGCTGTGACACTTCTGCAAATTTATAAATGAAAAAAAAAATATATTTACACATTCAACTTTATGAACATGACGCTAATTTAATTTTGTTGATTGCAACCGCCTTCAGTTTCAAACCTGGATACCAGAAAACAGAAAAATTCCAAACCCAGAATTTTTCTGACAGCATAGCATACTGAAGACTGATTTGGTCACTTTATATTACAGCTAAGAATTTCAGAAATGCAACCAGTCATTTTAGCTACAACAATTAGTTACAAGATACAGCACTGAGCACTAAGAATGCTTTCTAATTTATATGTATAAAGAATTCACAAGGTAAATTCTCTGATCACTGGTGTATTTAGATGTTCTTTAGTACAGTAATCAGAGAAAAAAATGGCAGGTCGGATTTTTTCCAATCTACTTGCACCCTTCTTAAGACTTGCTTATTTTCAAGAAAAGGTACACTTTTATTAATTTTTCAAATTGACAAATTTTCATTCAATTGTAGAGAAGCTCTTCATTACATATAAATTTTCAACATGCAAGTCTTTTTAAAGCTGTTAACATATTTTAAAGTTCATCAGAAGTAATTTATTCTAAATCACTTCAAAAAATGAAATATAAGAACACTTAAATGTGAACTATCCACAAATACTTTATAATCCTCTTAAATAGTCAGCATCTTAGTGCTGCAAAATAGTCACTTAGGAGGGATTCAGCTGATTAAAAGATAACTGTGCCAGACTGGAGAAGCCTAAACCTCACTTTCAGAGGAAAATTACTGTCACTGATCTTAGTCAGATGGAATGGATTGCTTCTCGCTCTCAAAACTGCTTGTAGAGTTTAATGTGACAAGCCTAATCGAGGTGCTGAATTTCACATGCACAAGCTTAGGTGAAAAGAAACATATAACTAGATTTCATTTATTCATTTTAATCAGAAGACATTTAAGAAATGCAAAAAGAAAAAAAAAACTTCAGCTAGGTGTCTCATCAAGGCAAATCATCCAGATCCTGTATAAAACTCTCTTCTCTTGAAAAGGTGGAATCAAAGCCTTAAGTAAACTGAAACTATTTGCACATGGGTCCTTCAGAAATGGAAAACTTCTAGAGTAACCTAATTGGAATTTGCCACTTTTCAGTTACAGTAAAAAATAGCCTGTGCTTTCAACTCTGCAACAAGCCCCTTATGCCTTTTTAAAATTTTACCCTTTCTATTTGAAGTCAAAGATGTTTTTCTGTATTTTTTGTTCTATATTCACTCAGTTGTGATAGTTAACAGCTATACCATAGCAGCATTTTTTTTTCCTCCTGAATCACATCAGCAAGCAAAGCCCCAGACCCCAGAAGTACTAAGAAATTTCAACTATAAGAAGACATCCTGAAGGAGCAGTTTCAGTATCTGCCTGGGAGCAACAACCTTTTTGAAGTATGAGGTCTCAGAAATCTCTCCTGTTTCCTGCATACAGTCCATTTTAGTATTTGAAGGTATTAGTCATGATGTTTTCATTTATCTCACTTTTTATATTCCCTTTGCCTTGTGCTCTACAAATAGGAGTTTCCAATAAAAATAACAGGTGCAAAAAAGAGTAAAGTTTTCTGCTGCTGATTATTGTCTAGCTCCAGGAATTTAATGTTTTCTCTAGGAAATGCAGCATTTTTGTTTACTCTCTGAGTGAAATGAAGAGGAAGAACATCCAGATTTCAGCTTGGATTCAACCAAATCCAAGATCTGGTTTCCACCTAGTATTTCCAGTATTTCACTTATCCTATGATGCCCTAAGATACCCACTTTATCACTATGTCTCTCTCTCACTCACAATTGAAAAGATATTTCTGTCTATAGAAGACAATCTTTACTGGGCTAAAATTGAAACTTTTTCTTAGCCAAAACTGTTTCACCTTTGCCCACCAGTTTTCATTTATCTGAGATTGTATTCCAGACTACTTGAGATGTTTTTCCTTCACCTATGTAGTAAATTGCAATAATTGGCAACACAGGCTGGATATTCACCCCTTCACTGCCAAGTCAAAATATGCACCAGCTTTGACAGGGCAAGATCAACACAAGCAATCACATGACAACCTACAAATGTATCTCAGCTTCACTTGCCAGGCTCAAATTATGTTATAGGAATTGTCAGTAGATTTATAGGTAGCTTCCTTTCTTGTCTCATGAAGTACCAACTTTTATTTCAACAAAGACAGCATGAAAAAAAGAAATTATGATGCCCCACATATTCGTTAAAACTGGGGCCAAATGTCTTTCGGCCACATTCCTCCACATGCATGAATGTGACCTCTAGGCAAAGACAACTAACAAACTGGTGGATCACCAAACGGTTTGGACAGAAATTTTAAGTTCAGAGTTTTTATTTTACTAACCATAGGCTGAAGCAATAATTAATAATTTTCAAACAGTGCAGTGAACAAAAGAGAAGTACAAATATCACCAGAATCAAAAGCCTGAGATTTTTATCACTGTACTATTGTGATCATAACTTAGTTTTAACATTATCCAAAAATGAGTTAATGACTTAAAAGCACCAGAAAAATCAAACAGAATATATAAACTAAAAAAAACCAAGAAAACAATAACAACAACAAAAAACCCCAACAATTATTTTTCCCCTAAAATAAGGCAAATAAAATAAAGAAACTACACCAAAAATGTTCAGAGCTTCAGCTGAAATGTGATAATTACATGAGACATTGAAAACTCTAGCTGAACCAATGTCTCCAGTTTTGAGATATAAACAGGAAAAGCTGGGAAAATTAGTTCCTTACATACTAAATATTTGCTAGAAAAAAATTTGCTTTAATTCCTTGTTTCTCTATTTAGCTTTAAATTTGATGCTTAGACTTCAAGAATTCCACAATAATCCTTTTTTTTCTAATGAAATTCCAGAGACAGAAATCTTTTATTATTCTGTTAGTAACTCTGCCTCGTGCTGCACCACTGCACTTCAATACTGACCTATAAAAGCAGTCTTGTCTAGAGATAAGAGTAACTGGGTCTGCATCCTCAGTGAAGAAAAACTGGTGGTCATTCCAAAATATTTATTTATATTATCAACTATGCAGATCTCAACTAGAAACTATATTTTCTTGCAATTTACATCCTTTTGCAGAAATTATTAAAAGAAAATGCTTAATTTTCTCTGGTTGAGATATTATAAGGAAGCATTATAATGCTTCCTTATAATAAGCATTATATTATGCTTCAAGATATGCTGTTAATCTACATTTTCAGTAATGCAATGAAATTTTTTGTTGGTGATTCAATGTGCATTGAAGTTGTTATTCATTGCTTAGAGTAATCTTCACAGTGAATTATATCACTCCTATCCTCACCTGAATAAATATTTGTTTTATTAGAATGCTAACTTCAGAAGACAGATTTATATAAAACAAAACATTAAAGGAAATAAGTGAACAAAGACAGACCTGTAGTTCTCATGTAAATAAAACTTGGCTATGAGAACAATTTATTGTTTATTGACTGCACTCCTTGCATGTGAAAAGAGTGATTGTTAACCCAAGCAAGACTAATATTCAACATAAAGGTAAGCTAATCTTTTGCAAATTCCTTACAGAAATAAGATTTAAACCCAGTGATCTGACTGTAACCATTAATGAAAAACCATTACTTCATTTTAAGGATAAGTGCTCCTCAAGAGCGTACTCCAAATTATATTCAAATCAAAATTACAGTAATGAAAGTGAAAAGAAACAAACAACAAGCTGATGGGATAAAATTATTATGAAACAAAATCAGGAAGATTGCAGGGGTTAAAGTGCTACAATTATTGTATAGTTAAAGTGAGATTCTGAATGTTTTAAAATACAAAAACCATTTAAATGATTGACTGAAAGCAGTTTCTGGTATCTCCTTTATTCTTCCCTTCCCTGTGTTGCACAAAAGGGAGTCATCTCCCAAATGACTCACTAAAATTGAACTAACCCTTCCAGTGGTGGGAAAACACACTGCTTTACTTTCCACACTGCAGCACTGCAGCACCAGTGTGGCTATATTCCTCTGTTCCAGATGTGTTTCCTTTTGCCATTTATGATTTAAAGAGCTGTGAGAAGGTGAAATAAACCTACTTAATTTAAATGGCAAGGGTGGGAAGCTGTGATACAACTTATTCTAAGATGTCTATTATTTTGTCTTACAATGACTTTCAAAGAGCAAATTAGTTGCCTGCAGTTTTTCAGTAGCTGGTGATTTACAGCAAATAAGTTTTTCCATGCTTTTCCCATTTTCCTCCTAGATTTCTTTCTGCAGCTGATCTGTTACAATAATTTGTTTACTTTTCCTTAATAGCATGTCTTTGATAGACACCCATATTAAAAACTGAACTGGATCCTTGATCCCTTTTTTCATTTTTGACATTATTAGAACAGTTTATAAACTCCAGTGGCCCCGAGCTGGAAGAGAGCCTTCAAGACATAGTGAGTAGTAGGTAGGGAGATGCAAACGTGTGGGAAATGACAAATTTACTTCATTCACAAAGGCTGCAGTGAGGAGGGCTGACATTTTTGGGGAAGGGGGAGAGCCTGTAGCTGTAGTAGCCCCTCTTTGGGCTGATGGTGGAGGATTCAGTGCACAAGTCAGGCTTAAGGAGAAAGCCAAAGTTCTTGTAGTTACTTCTTACAAAGTTACTGTGTATTTCTATATGTGTGATCTCGGAGACACATAAATTCAGTTACATGTTTTCACTACTATAGAAATCACACAGATTTGTAAAGAGCTTTCAACACACTGCGTGATTATGTTGTTTCTAAATATCAAGTTTTTGCAAAAGATGTTAAAAAATATTTCAGATTTTGTCAACCTTCTATACAACCTTCTTTCCAAGAAAGTATTGATGATGAAATAGAAAGCTTAAGAAAAATTTAAAGCATTTCTATTAACAGCATGAAATCCAAAATTCATTTTGTCTTTAAAATTAAAAGCTTAATATTTTTACAGGGTTTTTTCAGTTCTTAACAATACAATCCCACATAACTCAGAAATTAGAGCGATTGTTAGTTCAACAAAGAAATGAGTAATACCAACAAATCCCATTACCTTCAACTGTCTTCAGAAAACAAAATTTGAAAAATTAAAAAAAAAAATAATAATTGTTCTAGAACAATTAAAACCTCTGATGGCAAAACTTTTTAATTTTTTTTTAATGAAACACCTAATATTTAATTGCTTCTGGGAAGATGAATTTAATTAACATGATTTTGAAGTTACTAATGAACATTTCACACATTCCAAATGGCAGTTTCACTTACCACTGATGTGTATCTACATAATTTATCTGAATGGAAGTAGCCCATTAGATATAGAAGAAAAAGGGAGAGCCCATAAAAAGAAAAAAAAAAATTAAGAAAGAGTTCTACACTGTACTGGATCCTAAGAGAGCCTATGGCTTTGAATTTTTCATTTTATTTCACTTACTTACTGGAAAACATAGACCAATACTTTCCAGAGATGTCAATCTGTTCACACAGGTCCCTCATGGAAAATACTCATTTATTTTATAACTCATGGCTGAAGAGATAATTGCTAAGGTTGAAAGCTACTGGTATATCAGTGAAGTCTGCTAAATGATCTGTATAGAAGATTTGAAGTTGTCACATGCTTTGCTTTATGAAGGTCTTGTTAGTTTTGAAAATTTCTATTTTTGGATCCTTTCATAGCAGCAACGCACCAGCTCACACAGTTTGTGAGAGACCTTTGTCCTTTATACCACCACCAGTGTTTTCATCCAAGCTCTTATCAGGCTGCAAGAAGCATCCCGAGGGAAGAAAACCATTGTTATTACCTGATTTTGCAAAGTTATTCTTGAACACTAACATTTATTAAAGTCTGTCCATCAATGCAGTCCAGTTTGAGACTGCTAAGCCACAAAAGGTGTAGAAAATTTCTAAATCACTGTGTTTGTACATTAGCCAGAAGTGAGAAATCCTAGTTGTTTCAGATAGCAAGTATCTGACTCCAGCATAACCTTCCTCTTTTTTGTGGTTTGATTTTCTTTTTGATCATAGTAAGGTCTTTGCAGATAGATTTTTTTTTTAATCACTCTTTAGTCAAACTATGCCTTCTTTATGAAAGACCCACCACAAATTCAAAAGCCAAGTTCCTACTTATTTTTAATTTATTTTTTTTTTTAATTTTTAACATTGTCCCTTTCTTAAATACTTACTTGTTCAAGAGAATAAAAATATACACAAGGTGTCTAAAGGTCATAATCTCAATTTTAACCCCATACCCATATTAATCCGACTCTGTGAAATTTGAAGTTTGTTTCTTACCTTGATTTTTCAATAAATTATGTTAAAAGGGTTTCACTACAAACAGAGTTGTGCTTTTGTAGCCATATTTGAAGAAGTAATTCAGGATCATACATTAGTTATTATATGAAACATCCACACAGCAGCTGGGGAGAAGAGTTATGTGCAGGACTTCTCCACTCCCATATTGTTCTAAAGGATTGCATCAGTAAGTTTTGTTGCTAAAATAATATTCTATCATCTTTATTAAGAAATTTATTTCCATAGTTTTCTTGGTTTTAAAAGAATTGTCACAATATGACGATATAGAAACAGCATAAGAATACCAATTTCTTTTCCAACAGACAATATTACCAGCAACTGTATTGATAAAAAGTATATTCGTATACTACCATCCTGGAAATTCATGAAGTGAAGCAAGAGATGGTTTTAATTAATTGACAATTTGAAGGCTGCAGAAAATTTGGTTATATAGGAAAGGGAAATAAAAGCAAAGCTGAGAACCAGAGAGAATTAACACTTGAATGTTCATCCATTTTCTCTGATTTTGAAACTAAAATAATTTCATGGGATACAAAAATTGCTGACGAGTTTTTTCCAAGAGTACCTTTGGGCAAGTTAACTCAAGAACATGTTGAGTACTTCTACTATATTATCCACCTGTATTCACTAAAGGTCCATTAACACCATCCGTATTTTATTACTTTCATTTGTCTTCTTCCCAGTCCAGAACACTTAGAGGACAAGTTAACATGAGAAAGATACTGCTAAATTCTGCATTTTTCTTCTTAAAACATACTAGCTTTGTACAGGTTGTCAGCACATGTGTAGATACAGTACTTTTACAAAAACCAAACCAACCAAACAACCAAAACTGCCCCTCCTGCCCCCCTCCCAAAACCAAAAAAATTAAATCAGCAAAAACATATGATAACCACCACCCCAGCAACAACAAAAAACCACCAAAAATAAATAGATTTTTTTTTCATTGAAGTTACAAAATTCACCTCTATGGAATTCATAGTGCTCGAAAGGCCTTGTTATGATACAGTGCACATTTAGATGATATAGTTGTTGTGCTTCATTCATTAAGCAGATAAGAAGAATAGAGCTACATGACAGACTTCATATTGTTAAATGGAGGCAGACAATTCACCTCAATACCAAATAACCTTCATTGAAAATAAAAAGATCTTTAAAAATAAGGATATAGCTTCCACTCTCTTCACAAACCATATTTTGTTATATTTTATTGTTTCTCAGTATTTTTTTCCTACACAAGCAATTGAAAGGTTTACATCATAAATTTTTATGATTACATGGAGAAGTAGGTAATAGTCCAAGAAAGTAATAATTTTATAAATTGTAGGAAAATGAATGGGAAATATATTACTGGTGCTGCTGCCTTTTAGATAAACCCTCCAATAACATTAATCATTCTAAAGGACTTTTATTCAAATGCTTATGTTCAGAATTCCTCTTCCATACAGAGCATTCATTGCTCAATGCCAAATCGTGCAGTTTGTTTACTGCTTTTGGACATTCTCCATTTCTTACCTCTATAATTTTTGGGCAGCTGGTCTTAATACTGGGGAACTTAAAAGAAACATCAGGGAAATTCAATCAACAAGGACAGAAATTTCCATGATACAAATGATAATATGTAAAAATTTACTTGAAGATACATTCCTAACATTTGGCTGTGAAAAGGTTTCTTTGTAAAAATTTACTGTGTAGTGTGTTCATTTTTGTGTGATTTTCTGGGTGAAGAAGTTACAAATCTGTTCTGCCACGATAACATTCAGACACCACTTCTGTGACATCCTGTGTGCAGCTGTAAATGTGAACCACATATTCAAGTGGCCTCCAACAGTATCATGAGTAAAAGGAAAATCAGCCATGACATGTGCAAACATTTCCTCTGAGAAATCTTAACACCATACTTAGCTTCCTGATACCAAGTGGAAGTAGATTTTAACATTATTTGAAAAAATTGTGTCCTCCTCTATTTATATAGTGGTAAGAATTGCTGTGCCCTTTTAGCCATACGTGAAGTCAACCAGACAATATCATGGTCCCGTGATTCGTATGATAGAGAGATATTTCAACATTAAGAAAGACAATTATGCAGAGCGGTGACTGACAAAGAGTAACTACTTAAATAGGTGGAAAACAGAGAAAACCACTTTAATAATTAAAGTCTTTAAAGCTTGATCCAGGCATTTAATTTTTTTTTTAGTCAAAGAAAGTCAGCCTATTTCTTTCATCAAGAAAGTATCAAGTATATTCTTAATATATTAAGAAGTGGGAGAATTTTTCTAACAGAGTAATATGGAGAAACAAAGTTATTTTTTCTTTATAATACATTGCTAATCCTTATACAGCCTCACTTTTCCAGGTCCTTGTTCCATTTCCATCCTTTGTCTTCAGAACACTTCTATTTTGAGTTCATCTTTTCACTGTCTAAATAGTTCATCTGTTTAATCCTCTTTGTTTTCTTTTACACCAAAAATTTAAATGTTAGTTTCTTAATCTCCCTACTCTTTACTCCATACTCAAATGTGTCTTTGAATTCTGCTGATCGATCCTAGTTAGAATCATACTAATGCCTCACATGTGAGTTTACCAACAGTTATATCTGCATATACATTTGAACAAATACTTCTCCTCTCTTGCTTTCCTCATTCCCAATCTTCTCTTTTCTGTTCCTGCTTTGACATTTTTTGCCTTTACTCTCTGAGTTATCTCATCATTTGGCAAAACTGGAAAGTGTCGTTCCTATTCTTTTCTGAGACGGAAATAGTAGGGATTGATGATATGTTTATTTGATTGCAATTAGATTCATTGCAACTCCATACTAACACTGCTGAGCCTCTTGCTTCTACTTCAGCAAACTTTATGAAATAGCAGATAATCTTCATCTGCTGTGTTACACCTCATCCCCCAAGAGCTGCAAGTGAAATGCCTGTGTGATCCTCCCTTCCAGCACTCAGTTCTCTCTAGTGCATGGTCTAGCTTTGAAGGAATGCAGCTATGGAATGTTTTTTTCATGTTGTTAAACCTAGGCTAAGCTGTGAGAAAACAGACTAGAGCAAAGCTACATAAGAAAGACAGAATTGCTGTCAAAGCTAAGCTCAGACATTAAAGAGGAAAATACAAATATGCAAAGGTATACGGTTCGTCCAAGGATGACTAGAGACTGACCCTTCTGCACACGACCTATGAAATCTTAGGCAGCAAAGACACTTGTGGTATCACAGGAATGACAAACATTAATTCTTAGGCAGTAGCTAGCTTAGTCTCATCAGCTGTGCACATTTACCAAAACCCAACTGCTTTGTAAGTCTGTGTTGTTTAGAAGCTGCTTGTATTCTCTGCTTGTACAGGGTAAAATAGTATATCAAGTGGTCTGGACTGTGAAGGATGTCAGACCAAGATTGACCATTATAATCAATCCCTGATGACCTCTTCTCCCTCACAGTTCACTATGTTCAGCCAAACTAATATCAGAGAGAGGCTGCCTCTACTAAGTAACTTGCAGGAAATTGCTACAAGTCTTTTGATTAAATTTGGTGTTGAAATTGAAAGATATATCATCTTTCCATCTGATTTTTTTGTTATTCTTATGACACTGTATTTCCTGCATCTGGGATATGTTGAAACAATATAGATTGCCACAGTGACACAGAATCATAGAAAAAACAAGGCTGAAGAGGCTTTTAAGATTACAGAATCCAATCATTAACCCAGCACTGCCAAGTCCACTACCAACTATCTTCCCAGATGCCATATCCACATCTTTTTGAACATTTCCAAGGATGGTGATTTCAGCACTTCACTGGACAACCTTTTCACAGGCTTGACAGGCTTTTCAGTGAATAATGATTTTTATAATATCCAGTCCAAACTTCCCATGGTGCAACCTGAGGCTCATTCCTCTTACTCCATCACTTGATACCTGGGAGAAGAGTCTGCTCCCCATCTGGCTACATCCTCCTTTCAGACAGTTGTACAGATTAACAAGGTCTCCTGAGCCTCCTTTTCTGCAGGCTTAACACCCCAGGCTCCCTCAGCTGCTCCTCAGAAGACTTGTGCTCCAGACCCTTCCCCAGCTCCATTAACCTTCTCTGAACTCTCTCAGCACCTCAATGTCCACCTCGTAGTGAGGAGCCCAGAACTGAACACAGGGTGAGCACAGCCTCACCAGTGTACATGGGGACCATCTCTGCCCTTGTTCTGCTGGCCACACTGTTGCTGATCCAAGCTAGGATGCCATTGGCCTTCTTGGCCTCCTGGTTACACGCTGGCTGACATTCAGCTGGCTGTCAACCAGCAGTCCCAGAACCCTTCTCACCAGGCAGCTTATCCAGCCTATCCAGATCCCTCTGTAGAGCCTTCCTACCCTCCAGTGGATCATAACAGTATCAAAGGCTTTAATGAAGTCCAGGTAGACAATATTCACTGTTTTTCTCTCATCCCCTGAGCAGGTGACTCTGTCATAGAAGGAGACTGGGTTGGTCAAGCAGGACCCCCCTTTCATAAACCCCTGCTGTCTGAGCCTGATCCCTTGTTTGTGAAGACCCTCAAGATGATTCCTTCCATGACCTTCCCTGGTACAGACATCAGAATGACAGGCCTGCAGGTCACCAGATCCTCCTTCCAGTCTCTTGTAGAGGGAAATCACATTTGATAATTTCCAGTCAATTGGGTCCTCCCAGGTTAGCCAGGATGGCTGATACAAAATGAAGAGTCTCCTTATCTCTCCTTTATTTCTCCTGTATTTATAGAAAGATGCTTTTTTGTCTTTTATGGCAGTAGCCAGACTAAGTTCTAATAGGGCTGATTGTTCTAATTTTCTCCCTGTATAGCTTCACAATATGCTGTCTATGGTGAGAGATGGGAAAAAAACAATGTGGCCCTTCCTGTCACTCAGGCCACTTTTCATACTTAAGTTTGCATAAAACCGTTCTGTCGGTGGGTAATGTGCAGGTGTTTAAATATACAAGTGAAAGGAAAACATACTGTTCTGATAGTAAACTGAATTTACTGAGGAAGAAACAGCAATATCAAACATGAAATTCAGAATGGTTTTGACTCATTAGTGATTCAAAGAATGGCTTTCAAAAGGGGTGAAGAAAAGGAGTAAGTATTTTTTGTATGTCATAATGTGAACTAGATAGCTGAAGGACATTACAGATACTTCACTAACCAGGATACATGTAGAAAATGAGGAATCCTCAGATAATCTAATACAGTTTTTAGCTCTGGTAATTTGAGAGAAAATCAGCAAGATGGAGGATTAAAGAACTCTGCTAGTGGACACTAGAATGCTCCAGGCAGGCATAAAACATTTGCAGTCAAGTAATGATTACAACTATTGTCTTCATACAGAAGAACGTCTTTAATTTAAGTGCTTCTTTCATTTTATGAAACACTGAAATACATGTAATGCAGCTCTAGCTGCCATTCTTCCTAAGCCATGGTCAGTACAGAATAAGAAAAATTCAGCTCAATGTTTTAACTGTTTTTCTGCTGATGAACTTGGGAAAAAAATTATGTTTATTGTTCCTTATTGTTGAGAATATAAGCAGTTGCTTATGAGAGCTACAATCCCCCTTCCTCCTGAAAAAACAAAACCAAACCAAAAAACCAAAATAAATCAGAACTAGAAAACCCCACCTTTTGTAATCCAGTGGGTCTGTGTGTATAACCTGCAAGGCTGTGCAAAGCCAGGCAAAGTAGAAGTTTCAAGTTTCAACCTTTTTTTTCATGTCTTACCACAGTCAATTAAAAATAACTGATGGAAAAAATTATTTTTACTTTTAATATGCTGAAATCCATCTCAATGTCTATAGACATCCATTTGAATTCCTGTGAGTCAACAAGGTGATTTCACTGCGCTTTAGACCCAGCTCCTATGTGCTTGTGTGAAAGACAGAAACACAGTCATGAATTTCAAGTATTTACATGTCACCAAGAAGGCAAATTACATAGAATGTAAGCTTAAAATGGAAACCTCCATTCATAATTACAAAGAATTAAAATGCAATTAAACAGTACCTTAAGGTATAAACTCTCTATGAGTTAAAATTTCCAATTCATTTGAACTCATCCGCATCTCTTGCTCTGTTTGGAATTCTTTTGGTATTGTTAACATTGTATTTGACTGAGTTTTATAGTAACATTTCTGACTGGCTTTGTGCATGCACAAGTCTGTTGCATCATAAGAGAGGAATGGGACAGGAGATTGGCAGAATTGAAAGCAAAGAAAGTCAGACCATTTAAAAAAAAATAAAAAGCAGATAGTGTTGTTCTTAAATATATTACCCTAAAAGACATAATTAGTGAACAACAAGTAAAATTGGTCTGTGAAAGATGTATTGGGTTTGCATGGTCAAGCTTTGGTAGCTGCTGGAGCTGTGGGGGTGGCTTCTGTAAGGAGCTGCCTGTAGCTTCCCCCATGTCTGGCAGAGCCAATGCCACTGGCCAATTAGAAATGGTGATGATGCCTCAGTGATAATGTATTTAAGAAGAAGAGAAAAATAAGTTACTGCACAGATGTCATTGAGGCCAGGGAAGAGCAGAGTGAGAAAACATGAGAGGAACAACTCTGCAGACGCCAAGGTCGGTATAAAAGGAGGGGCCGGAGGTGCTCCAGATGCCAGAATTAACATTCTCCTGCAGACCATGGTGCAGACCATGACTGAGGCAGCTGTCCCGCAGCCCACTGAGGACCACAGAGATGCAGAGGTTCACTCACAGCCTGTGGGGAGACCCACACTGGAGCACAGTGTGCCTGAGAGAGGGCTGTGGCCCCATAGGAGGCTGAAGCAGATTTCCTCATGGGACTTGTGACCCCATGGAGGGCCTATGTTGGGTCAGGCTGTGCCTGAAGGACTGCACCCTGTGGAAGTGTGACCTGTGCTACAGCAGTTTATGTAGGACTGTTGTCCATGTGATGTCACACTGGAGCTGCTCATGGAGAGCTCTTTTCACAGGAGAGACCCTATGCTGGAGCAGGGGAAGGACTCCTTTCCCTGAACAGTGGGAGAAACATATGATGAACCAACCATAACCCCCATTCTGTTCCTCCCTGCTCCACTGGAGGGAGGAGGTAGAGCTGGGATGATGGGAAGGATGGGGGGAAGGTGCTTTCAAGGTCTTATTTTACTTCTCATGATCCTGATTTTGCTGGTAATAAATTCAATTAATATCTCCAATCTGAATCTGTTTTGCCTGTGACAGTATTTGCTGAGTGATCTCTTCTGGACTCGTGAATGTTTGGTATATTTTCTCAATTCATGAACTTTGACTGTGTGTCTGGCATCCATCCACAACAGATGTCTAAGGTAAGCCTTAAGAAAATTTCAGGTTTACTTGGATAGAATAATACTGGGCACTGCGGGAATTGTCACTCAGAGGAAAGTGTCTGTCTCTTTCTTTCCCTAGCTCACAAGAAGAAAATACATTGCAAGAAATAACACCAGAAACTATTCTATGACAAAATATTGTGGTAGCAGGAAACTGCAAGTCACATTAATATGTCCTACCTACTAAATGACATGGGGAAACACTGAGGAACCATCTGAACTCAAGTCATTGCCCATGATTGAACTATTTTTTTTCAGCATCTGGATGGCTGCTTATATCCATTCCAGATAATGAAACTAATAAAATAGGCGTACATAACTAGAAAGAGTAAATATTCGATCTTAAGAGAGGATTTCAATCTTCAGGTGTAACTAAGTTGTTTGTATCAAAGAGCATTTACTCTTAAAGCTTTATCCCCATATGAATTTCAAATAATTTAACCACAGAGTTCTTCTAATGAAAACAGACATTTAAAATGTCCACACTGCCCTTGGGAGCTCTGGAGGATCAACCCTGCCTGGACACCAGATTCCTAAAAAAGCTTCTCTGTCCCTCCCCTCTTGAACTGGACGCAGGAGAGAAAATGAAATTTTAAAAAGAAGGACAAGGAAAGATCACTCAGCAATTGCCCTCATAGGTAAAACAGACTTGACTTAAAGGAAATTAGTTTAATCAGGGTAGGATAATAAGAAATAAAACTAAATCTTATATCACCTTACACCCCCACTCTGTTCTTCCCTGGCTTAACTTCATGCCCTATTTTCTCTCCTTCTCCCCATTAGCTGTGAAGGAGGATGGGGAATGGGGGTTATGGCCAGTTTGTAAAACACTGCTTCTGCTGCTCCTTCATCCTCACACTCTTCCCCTCATGTGAGACAATAGCCCATGAACTTCTCCAATGTGCATCCTTCCTATGAGCTTTAGTCCTTCACAAACTGCTCTGGCACGGGTCTCTTCTAAAAGGTGAAGTCCTTCAGGAACAGACTGTTCCTGTGTGGTTTCCTCCCAGGGTCACAAGACTTTTCACCAAACCAGTTCCAGGGTGAGCTCCTCTCTCTGTTGGGTCCCAGGACCAGCTCCAGCATGGTCTTCCCACAGGGTCACAGCCACCTGTGGACATCTTTCTGCTCCAGCATGAGATCCCCCATGAGCTGGAGGTGAGTATTTGCTCCACAGTGGTCCTCCTTGTGCTGCAGGGGCACATCCTGTCTCACCATCTTCTTCACCACAGTGTGCAGGGTAACCTCAGCTCTGATGCCTCAAGCATCTCTTGCCCCTCCTGCACTAACCTTTGTGTCTGCAGGGCTGATTTTCCTCACATTCTCTCTGCTCTCTCCAGCTGCTATTCTGCAGCAGTTTTTTCCCTGCTACATCTCCTCTGGCTGGTTTGGCCTTGGCCAGTGGAAAGTCTATCTTGGGCTAGCTAGCATTGACATTTTTGGACATGAGAAAGGTTTCTGGCAGCTTCTCACAGAAACCACCCATGTATCCCTCCTGTTACCCAACCTTGACCATGCAAACCCAATACAGGAACAGAAAATTTCCTTAATAGCCAGGTATAATTTTATGCTTCTTTACCAAGAAAACACCAACTAAAAGCATTTAATTTCAAACAACTATGAACATTAATAGCTAGAGGATCAACACGAACATGGAAGAATTGATTATATACGGTTTAAAAAAAAAACAGGTTTAAATGTCCAAGTATTGGGTTTCATAAATTCCTGCATCACTGTTTTTCCATTAGACAGGCAATATTTTTCATGCCACTGAGGACTGTATCAAATACATTGATTATTTGTTTTTTAACCCAGGAAAAGCTCTTTATAAACACCTTTGCTTCACCGCTCAACTTCATTTGAAATCTTTTATAAAAAAATCAATTCACAAAGAATCAACATCAAGAGCTAGCAGACACTCTTATTAACTCCCTATTCATTACTGTTTAGGGAATTCATTGAAAGAAGAGGGTTTATGATCACTTTAGAGTATACTTCATTCAATTCTTAATGATGTTTAACATTTGACAGATGTTTTTCAGCTCAGTCATTGCATAGAGAGATTTACAAGTGGTGTGTCAGAAAATTAAATTTAAATTAGATTTCTCCCTAATATGAATAACTGATTTTTTTTCCTAAATTTAATTGTTTAAACCAAATGTTTCAAAGAATTCCTTTTAATATGATGTATTTCTTTAATATGAGCTATTACAATGAAAAAGCTAGATTTTAAATGTACAAACAAACAAAATTGTAGAAGCTTCCAAAGCAAACATGTCTGAACATCTATCATAGCACTCCTGGGTCTTTTTGAGTTACTACATAGTTTTCAATCCTGAGAATATGCTTAGTTGAAAAATTTTATATTAATTTAAAACTAAAGTGTCGTTTTACCTTCCCATAAGTTAACAGCCAGGATGAAGCAAATATTCATTATATCTCAGAGCTAGTACTTGTAATACGTGCACCATGTGTACCCTTTCCATAATTTATTCTGTTACTAGGACGGCAGTTTAACTCTTAAGGTGACAGAGTTCATTTTCACTCACTGAAAGCATGAATGCTCAACACTTTATATAATACTTTATAAGTATAATACCTTTATAGAACCCTTCCCCTTACTGCCAACCTGAATGTCTGAATAAGTCAGGGAAGGCCTTTCACTAACCAATTATTGGGAACTACATGCTGTATTCACTCAACTTTGCAATGTCCAGATATTTTTGATCATTTAGTATTAGTTAATCTTCACACACCAGCATCAATGTAAATACATTAAGAGACTAAATTAATCTCACTGATAAAGTTGTCAACTTTTACTGTTTCTGGGAAACTATGAGGAAAAACTCATATTTAGGTATTTAAATTTTTCTTTACTTGTCCCCTAATGACAAATGTCACAATAATCTTGCACTATTCTAAAAACTGTTAAAGCTTTTGAGTATATGCCTTTAAAACATTGCTAGCTATTCAATAACTTTAAGTAGCCTCAAATTGCCTAAAATTTTTCGTAGTCAATTCCTGTGAAGTCCTACCCTACTGGCAGTTTTTAATATTAATCTCCTAGAAAAAAGGAGCTGTTTTAACTATTGTTGGAATTCAACATTCAGCAGCTTTTTGGTCAATTTGCAGCACACCAGGGTCCTCTCCAGCATTTTGTCCAATCTGAGATAGATTTTTTTCTTCACAAGGGCAATGAGATCTAATCACTACCTCTAGCAGAGAGAAGAAAAAGGATTTGTTGCTTTTGCTTAAAAAGTTACCTTAACAACTTTGATAATTTATCCAGTTACATTAATATGCTTAAAAGGCCATTTTCAGAGAAACAAGTTAACCAATTTCATGATGAAAATAAAAACTCTTAAATTATGTAAACTTTAGGTGGGAAATTAAAACAACAAATCTCGTTAAAAGTAATAATTCATTTAAAGTAAAAGAAACAAAAGTAATTTTTGACACTCAAAATATCCACCTAGGGAATTGTAAACATGTTGTTGAGATATTTATTGTAACACATTGATACGTATTGGAACGTATTGATTTATAAAATTCAGAAGTTGTGCCTATTAATGAAAACATTTCTGTGTGTTAGCAATGCATTTTGATGTTTTTATGCCACATGAAAGAGAACCAAAACTTCTTTCCTCCCCCTCTCTCAACAGAATTTACCAAACTCTTAGCCAAAGTTCAAATTTAAAATTTTACAAATTATTTTTTGTAGGAGTAAACAAACTTAAGGTTTTAAGTACAACAAACTTAAAACTGCTGGATCTTAATCACTGCAAAATTTTGGCGTTCCATGGATAGCAACCTTTTGTGGAGGGATTAATTTATGTGGTAGTTGGGTTTTGACTCTTGGAACAGACTTACTAAAGGAGTCTGGACCTTACCTGCTCCTTTTTAATCTTTTTTTTTTTTTTTCTGGTATAAGCAAGTGCTGTAAAACTTCCCTAAATTGGAATTCTGGTTATCTCCTTGTCCAAGAGTACTACATTTCATGAGCTGAATCTGGTGCTGCTGGGAACAAACAGGATGGAGATGCACCAGGCACAGCACCAGTAAAACTTAGAGGGAAAGATCAGATCTAATCTGGTCCTATGGAACCATCAGTCATCCACATCCTTTCCATCAGCCACGAGAGGAAAGTATCTTATACAAGGTTACTGAAGAAAGCAATACCATGATATTGGAGCCATCCTTTGAATGGGCAAAGAAAATAATTTCCACTGCAAAATGAAAGTAAAGGAGATTGTGCCCTTAACTCCACTGCAAATTAGCAGTGAATTCTCAGGCACTGCCATTGAAATGCCATCAATCTTTGCATCATGAAGAAATTTTGTCTCCCCTGCAGTGAGTGGGGGCATTTGTCTTTGACTACATGGAGGACTTGGTCCATTAATATTCTTCAGGCATCAATGAACTGCTCATCAGAAAGAGAGTAGGTTTTTTGATTCCAAACAGTTTCCCAGCATAGCGTAAAAAAATTTATAAACCACCAGTGGTGGAACAGGAAACAGCTCAACCAACTCACAGAAATTTTGGTTAATACTATTTTGTCTCAGAAATGTGAGCATTGTGTCTTTTTTGTGTCCTCCCTTCTTTTTAAACTATCCTTACATTTTACACCATAAATAAGTAATATTTTTTTTTCTTCAAATGCAGGATCATACAAGGACCATACAAGCAGGTTTTTTAAAACACCACCAAAAATTACAACCACTACCAGTAATTCCTCACCACGTGTACCAAAATTAACACACTTGTTCCTATATTTTCAATTGCCATCTGAAAAACTTTCTCCTCTCAAACAAGTCACAAGAAAATAGATTGCCACAAGAAAGTTATGGAAGTTTAGTTAACCCTTAAATATTTGTAATCCTCAATATTAAAATACATCATCAATTGTTGTGCTTTCTTTTTTGCTATTTCAACCACAAGTACTGAAATGTGCAAACATAATTAGGAAATGATGATATGGGAGACCAAAAGGAAGTTATCTACTACACATTTTTAATGATTTTGAGAAAGGATTTTGATGGCACAGAAGAATACTTAATTAAAACCTCAAAGTTCTTAACAACAAGATTTGTTATAGATATTTCTTTCTTCTGATCTTTTTTAAGTCTTTGCAATCAAGTCCTATCTATTAGCACTTTTTATGTAGTTCCATCATGTCACTTCTAAATTATTTCCACTTTTCAAGATTCTAAATGTAGAAATAAAAGGCTTTTATAATTATTTTTTCTTAGAAAAACAAAATCCATTACCCTTTAAAATTTCACATAACCCTTCCATTGTCCTTTGATCAAATTCCTCAAAGAACAAGAGAAAAAACTTATTTTTTCTTGTTTAAAACTACAGTTTTAAACAACACTGTATTTTATTATCAATCCACTAAAGATCCTTTGAATGCATTTGGTAACTTTTATATTACTAAATGCATCCTATTGAAAAACACCAAAACCAAACACAACCTTAAAGGGAAGATAAAGTAGTTTATATGCTTTAATGTCCAGGAAATATTATATTACTTTACCTTATGGCTTGCACAAGAGGAATACTTCATGCGTCAAGCATGTAAACAGACTTTAACAATTAAATATGCAGGAATGAAGGAAACAATATTTTACTCAAAATTGAAATATTCTATTGATACAATATAGTCTAAAATGTCAATTCACTTACATATGGTAGAGATTATTTAAGTTCAAACTAACTGTAATCTAAAAATGTTGATTAGATCATGCTGTAACATATAGATCATAACTCAGTTTCACCATCAGCTTGTTACACTACCTTGAAAAGATAAAGGGATTTTAAGATGTATGTAATAACAGTAATCAATTCCTTTAACTCCTTTTATAAGATGAAGGGGGTTGTTGAACATTTATTTATCACTTTCTCTTGCAATTCAAACTAAATACCTTTATTACTGGTAAATGGAAATACTAATTTCTTTAGCTGGACAAAATAAAGGTCCAGAATGTATGTCTGTCTTTTTTTACAGCTGGCTATATACACCTACAGTTTGGCTGCTCATGTTAGAAAATAATGTAGGAACAAATAAATATTTTATGTGCAAAACCTACCAAGACTTCATTATTAGCATCATCTCAGATTTGTGTTGTTAAAGTACTCTTTTTTATTCTCATCTGTGGAATAGCCCTGGTATACCAAAGGTAATATAAGGTGGCAATAAAACTTGCTGCTCATCTCAGATTTTCTGGAGTATTGTATATTTTATGGGGTCAATTTTTAGAAATTTGTCATTTCCACAGTGCTTGCAATTTCATGGTATTCGAGTGTTAACACCCAGCTGCACAAAGGAGTTCTGCTATCCTGTATTTCTTCCTTTAAATCTGCCCTACTGCAACAGAATCAAGTAGATATAAGCCTGTATTTTTCTATTTGTTATTTAATAGTAGTGATATCCTGTTGAAGCTTCCAGAGGAGTCATAAATTTTCTTTCCATAGCTGACACATGTTGCAGGAACACTGCTTAAGTGCATCTCTCAGTTTCTCACCAGAGATATGGGAGGATTTTATTTCCACATATATTTTCTTTCTGAAAGATATCACAACAGTTTGCTCTCTTTTAAGGAAAATTGCAGCTTTACTTCCTTTAGAAATGCATTCTCACTGGATTCAGAACTATGTGCAATGTAATGCTAATACCAGTGTTAATGGCAGGATGCCATTTCCCTTTTCTAGGTGCTTTAAAAAACACCCCCACAGAAGAAGAACTCCCCACCAACGCACAGCTGATTAACGTCGGGAGAGATTTCAGAATCAACGCTTTTCAGCATAGAAGGTTATATATATCCTTGTGCTTCTTATGGATACAAACAGGATAACATATTTGTAGCTACAGAAGGGGTTTTGTGCCCACCCACCCGAAATAACTTCAGTAAAGAACATGTCAGTGACAAACAGCATCATTTTTTCCAAGTAACACTTCCTGGTTTGCAGAGAAAAACCCACACAATGCTAACTTCATTCTTTTTTGTTATCAGTGCTTTTCACAGAAAGTTGCACAAAGCTTGATCATTTCTGTTTTTAAATCTTACTAAAAAAAGACAAGAATTACAAATGGATGATTCTAACAGGCCTGATTGGTTCTGGAAGAGGTTGTATGGATGGACTTAAAGAAGAATTTTAAGACCTCATTTTCATTGAACTATTCACTTGGCTGAATGCACACAAACAGGTTGTTCATACACACAGAGTACTAACTGTGATATTTAATAAGGTAGGCTATCACTTTCCCGTGATCTGGTTGTCAACAGCTATTTTTTATTGTATGTGCCAGAGGTATTCTCCTTGGAGCAGTAACTGCACGTGGTATGTCAACCAATGAGACTTGTATTCCTAAATAAAACACCTATGGTTACAGCAGCAAAGGGAACAAACAGCATGAGGATGGGCTGCTCTGAATAGCTGAGGACAATTGGGTAAAAACTTGTGTCACCCTTTTTTTTTAATATTGTTCATATTTTATGTATCTATATGCTATTATTATTATCTTTTTTAATTTAAATAGCTCTTTAATGAAATGGTATCAAACACACACATGGAAATTATTTCTGAAAAATAGACACTGTTCTTGTTCTTAAACTGAATTACTGCATTTTGCTCTTGCCTGTCCAAAATCCTTCTGTTTCTACTGATTTCATTGTATTTAAAAGTTTTATTCCCCTCTCCCCACATTCACAATTTTGTTTATAAGATACTGAAGGGTAGAGCACTTATATCAAAATTTTAGCAACAGCTCAAACAGTGCATTGGTATTAGATAAGATGATGGAGGTGTTAAAAACTGCACAATATCTAAGCAAAATTATTTTTTTTCGTTACATAGATGAGATAGAATCTGAAAAGTTTATAAAACTGTGTTTATCCAAAGGTGTTGGCTGACTGCAAGTAATAAAGGGAGCTTCTAAGACAAAATCCAGATAATAATTAAGGGTGTACAAGACACATTAGATAACCATGTCTTCTATACTTTAAAAAGGTGAGGGACTAGATCAAAAAAATAATAATGATAATAGTAAGTCCCTGCTCAGGATATTTATCAAGCTTTGCTAAAGTTGACTGTGCTGCTTTTTACTTTGCTATGATATAGGTGAAATGAAATAGTACTCATCCCTAAATCTCCAAGCTTCATTCTAATTTCTGAAACACTCTTAGGCATTACAAGCAGTTCTTCACTTGAAGCCCTGACTGAAGTGAATTTCACAGAAGTCACCTGAGCTAGGGGTTTACAGTTCACTTGTGTGGCACAGACCTTCAAGAGCAAATTAGCCAGCTCCAGGAAAACATTCAGAAATTCCAAAATAAATCATCTATATTTAACATTGTAACACACATGGTCGTGTTTAATATAAAATAGCACATAACTGCATGCTGTATTTAACATTATTCACAATCCTGATCCCTTTAGCAACATAAGAGTATAACTTCTTGCAAGATGACTTTAAATTTACATGTGATGTAAATCAGGGAAATTTTCAGCTTTTTTGGACTGCAATGCATAAAAATGAGATGTTTCTTTTTGTATTTAAAGCAAAAAAAAAATAAACTGAGTTAATAAAACTTTAATACCTAACATCAACAGGTGCACAAAAAAATTCTGCTTCATTGAGCAATTAAAAACAGAATTGAGCTTTTTAGTGCGCTTTAAATTTCATACAAGCTGTATCACATCTATCTTATTAGTTTCGCATTATGCACACTAAGACATACTTTCTGTGAATACATTGTTATCATTTACTAGAATTTATTCTCTTTCTATGACTACTTTGTATACAGTTTTTAAGAAACTTGCAGTTACTCAGAAATAATCTAGTTTTGTACTGTATTTTAAATTTCATATTTCTTTTGTCACTAGTAAGAGCAGATGAAAATTTAATTTGCCATTACTTTACAGGGAATTTCTTTTAGTTTCTACCAGATATAGTCCCTGTCCCTTTTAACCTATGTTAATGGTTTAATTTTCCATTAAAATTGAAAATAATATTTTCAATGTAAAGCTATTTTTAAATAATCATCATTTCTTGTTAAGTCATTTTCCTACTAGTTCACTTTTTATAATGAGATTAGATAAGAAAAATCAAGTAAAAAATAATCTTTACACTCTATTTTGAAGTAGAAATTTAAGGATTCATCTATGCATGAGATTTGCTTATTAAAAAACTAATCACAGGATTCTTCACAGGTTTTTATATATAGATCAGCAACTGAACACAAATGGGAAAATAATTCCACAGAGTAAAGTTCAGTTTTAAAAGTCTAAATAAATAAATAAAACATTCAGACCCAAATCTTCTCCAAATGTGAATCACAGGACCCATCTGAAGAAAACCCAGCAACACACAGTAAAGAACATGGTAATATCTCCATGTTTCATTAATACAAGTAATTGTGTTAAAATCTCTTATTGTTTAAAAAAAGTCTCACCTAAAATTATTAAACATCAAGCTGATGTGCTCATAGGTCAAGTGATACAAAAGAAAAATTATGTTAAACCATAAAAGTAACCACACACACATGCTTTAGTTGCAAATACAATCATCAGGAAACTTATCTTCCTCTTTATTTGTGACTTAAGGCCTTCAGAAAAAAAAAAAAATGAATAAAAAGCCCTTGAAATCTTTTATGTGATGTTAGGATGTATTTGATGACTTTCAATTTTCAGGTTATACAGAGACAACCAGAATTGTCAGGAGACCCATTGGGTACAATGTGTTTTTAGTGCTATATCAAGCGACAAGATATAATCTATAGTTCTAGACTCTGTTGTTATTATGAAAACACTGTTTCAGGTTTTTTTGGTTTTGTTTTTGTTTTTTTTTAACACATTCTACTTAATTTTGAAAGTGATAAGATATTTACTCAAAAATTTTCTTGCAAGTTAAAGCCTGACAGGGGACTCAAGTATCTTTATAACCAGCCTAAATTTTGGAGCAACAGAGGCAAGAGGTTAAATAGAGAAACAGAGGAGGCCACCAGCATGATCTTATGTTTCTAAACCTTTTGGACCCTTTCTGACAGATTTGTCTATCTAATGCAATCTTTCTCAGTTTCTTTAAATTCTACTGCTGTTTCTTCATTCTTTCTCCTTTTCTTCCTCCAGATGTTTGATGGATTAACATTCCCTTTCTTAGTTCAAATTTTTTGTTTGACATATAATTTTTTGAAATAGTTTAAAGAAAAAGTGTTAGAACACATATAGTACCAGGTATATTATAGTATCAGGCTTGATGTTCTTTCAAAATTGATTTTTTTTCCTGCTACTAATATGTGTAAATAATACAAGTACTTTCTAGCACCAAAATATTGCATGCTTCAAAATGAAACTTCATTTACTGAATTCATCAGGTGAGAAAATTAAAGCATTGAAGGACAAAGTGTCTTACTCAAGTTGTCATACTTGAAATCAATACATCAGCAGCTTTTTATAAATCAAAATACAAAATGGTCTTTTAATCAGTTCAGTTACCTCCCTCAAATTTCTTCAGCCTTTGTTCTCTGCTGAGTATTTTAATTTAGTGCAATGCCAAAACCTATTTTATTTCAATTGTAGTTTTGGTCTTGAATTTCTGCAGGTGGTTAATGCAACTGATAAAGTGTCTCAATAGGAGAAAAACAGGATTCTCAAAGCATCATTGAGCAGAAATACTCAAGAGTGCACACACTACTTATCACATAACTTAAGCAGGACTGTTTAATTGGAAAGTGTATAATGTGTTTTGATCTGCCAAGCATTCTTCAACGTTTTAGTGATAAAACTCTTTGGAGATATCTTATCCTTAATAATTGGTGTTTGCATCACAGGCTGAACAAAGCAGCATTGCTGAATCCCTGTTTTTACTCTGAATATCTCCATATGATCACCTATAAAAATTCACAAAGTCTCTTCAGAGAATGGAAGTCTGTCAAACACAGAATGATAGAGGTCCAGAGTGTTCTTAACCACTGCATATAATAGAAATCTTGCCTCACAGAGGGAAAAATGATAATTTAGAAATAAATAAAAGAGATCATGCTTTGTGTCAGTATGGAATTACATTTAAGGATTCAAGAAGGCATTTCAAGTCCTATTTGATGCAGACAAAAACCTTCACTCCACATTTTTCAGTGTGTTAACATCACTGTCCATGACCAAGTTGTTAAAACAAACAAACGGTCAAACCCACAATATTTTGATCAACTGGAGTTGCCAATATGTAAAAAGATACAATAAAATGAAGGCAGCTGGCAGAGAAATTAAAACATGTGTGACCAAAATTCTGGACATGTATAAGTTCAAATGATTCAGATAAGGTCTATCTACAAGATCTTTAAGGGGTCAAATATTTCTATATCGTACAGACAACTTTTATTCTAACTGTTGAATTAACTAATGTTAAAAAAATGTAAAAATCATATGAAATTATTAAATTTTAAAAATTTGTTTGCACTTCATACACTGTCAAGTTTATAGTCTGTTTAAGGTTATTAAACATCATGTACATTTTTTGCTTGTCAACTAATGCAAATATGACAAAAAACCTTGAGTGTTTTCCCCCAAAACACTCCAGCCACTGATGCACATTATTTTTAGAAAGAGACAGAAAGGGATATATAACTCACTAATGGCACCCCTTTCAAGAAAACGTCTATTGTAATAGAGGATTCCCCATTAGGACTAGAAATAATCCTGTTGACAATAAAAACTCTGGTCCATTTATATCTAATTTCCCTACAACTTAAGTATTTGCACTAAGTTTTTCAAGGCTCTGCACAAAGAACAGATTCTTAAAACTGCAAACCATACCATCCTCATTTTTCCTCAAGTTGCTTAAATTGTACCAGTACATCCACAAGAAGTGTGATCATGAGTCTATTTTTACCTCATGTGAAGTGTATATAGAAGTAGCCTTAATAACTATGCTTCACTAAATTGAATTATGGCTTAAATCAAATCCGAATCCCAAATGTCCTGAGTTTAGCTTTGGCATTTGGTATAGCTGCTGGACTAGAATTGCTGCCTGGGATCAGTGGGTAGTAGAGTGAGTAATAAGATATAAGGAAGGCATATTACAAGTTGAAAATCACTGGAAATCATTGACAAAGAAAGGTACAAGAGCAGGGCTGCAGAAAGCAGTAAGAGGAAATACAATATTAACCACTTGAAGTTAAGGAAAAAAAAAAGCCCCGGCCATATTGCTGATATTAAAATATTCAGCCTAAGACTTTCACTTTACCATGTTAAAACTGCATTTTCTTCCCAGGAGATACTGGGCTGCTCTAAGTACAGAACTATGCTGACTTCATAGCAGCATAGACTATACCTCTTCCTCACACCACCTCTTCCTCAATACTCTCACTTGAATCAAGAAGTAGGAAAGTTGGTAGTTAAGACTTGTTCTTCTGTGAACTTTGATTTTCAGACCTTTTTTCCACCTCAATGCACTTTCATATCTTTATTCTCAGTGAATAATCTCTCAGCATGAAAAATTTTTTACTTCTCCACTATTTCTGTAACACAACAGCTTATACATATTTATAGTTTTTTTAAGCCAGTTGACTGAAATCAACATCTCTGTGTCTTCAATTAATCTCTTGGTTTTAACCAATGCAGAAACTGCAGAGATTATTCACAGTGTACTTTTATCTCCTTGGATGCAAGATCAGAGATGATTCACAAAATGTTTAAAAGTTTCTTAGCTCAAGTGACTGTGCAGTTAAATACTTTAGCAAAAGGACCTAAATTGAGTTGTATGATGATAAGATTTTACTTGCATTGTTTTCTTGGTTTCCTCCTCTTTACAGTTCTTTTTTTTTTTTTTTTTTTCTTGTGTCATTGCTTGCCTTAACCTCATAACTAATCTGCTTGGACATCACATCAGATCTTGTACATTCAGTGAAAACAAGTTCTGCTGTATGGAGCTGATAAATCAAAGACAGCACAGACTTGCTCAAAACAGACACATGGTTTTGATTCTCCTCAACAGTTCTGAAGAGCTGACACACCACATATATACATCTCCAGCCATCCATGGATGTGATTTTAAGGAAGGTAGTCCTATAATCAGTTCTAAATTGTGATTTTCTGAGGGATTCCTGCTGTTTTACAAGTCCTTCTCTGTCAATCCCTGCATCTTTATTTCTCATGGTAATAGAAAAAAAATGGGAGAGGGAGAGGGAAGAAACAATGCAGTAAACCATGACATAAGAATAAAAGACTGGGTCTGTATAAATTCCAACACAGAGGTACAAGTGCATCATTCAGCAGTTGCATAATACTGGAGTTAAGCCCCTGTGCTCAGGATTCTGCTGTTGAAGTCTGCCTGTGCTTTATGGTGTTTGTGGTGTGCCACCAATGAAATCGTCATCCCACCAAGTAATTGGCACTTATAAAGGGATTTTCAACAACTCAGCCTGCTCAACAGCTGAATATCCTAATATCCTGAATTTCCTAATATCCAATCCAAGCTGAATACTTTTTATGTTGGCTCTCAGCATAAAGTGAAATATAGATCTTTTGCTTAGGGAAAAATCCCTGCAAAACAAAACCTAAAACAAACAGCCCAATTACAGAAGACAGAGCATTGATAAATGTAGATACTTCTTTTCCCCAGTGCAGAAGCAAAAAAAAAATACATTTATTTTAATGTTTTAAATGTATTTTCCAGTTTCTTCAGGAAATGTTTGGGCAGTAGTACGTTTAAAATTAGTTTGTGGTTCAAGCTTATATTTGCTTTGTGGCTCTGCAAGTGACATTAGTGATTCAGCCCTTCTGGCTGTAACAGCAAAATTCAGTCTCCTCCCAAAACACTTTTCCCTTTTCTATGGCAGATGATCTTTTTATAGAAGCATGAACTGGGTAGGTTTGTGGGAGAGGACCTGTAGAGTGGTGGGTGAAGGATTTGGCAGAGCTGGGGAGGTGGTGGAATACAGAGGGATCCAATACCTTCAAGAGCATTAAAGATTTCCAGTCTCCTAAAAAATGACCTCAGAGTCATTTTGAAGCTCCTTTCCAACTTCCTCTGACTAATCTCAGAACCATATGTATTAGCAACCCCAAAATCACTTCTGCTGCAGAAATTGTTCTCCCTCAAGGTCCCTGAAATAAATAAGTTATTTTCTCTTTATCCTTAGGCCAGTGAGTTTCAGATGTGGCTTACATTATTGAAAAGGCTGAAACAGCTCTTCAGGAAATATGAGTCTTAAATTTCATTTTGCTCTAGCGCCTAGACTTCTTAATGTTGGTTGTTTAGTTGAATCCTTTTCTGGACTTCAGAAATTCTTTCTGTCAAAAAGTTTTCTTTCCAAAAAGGCTTTCAGGAATTAAAGAAGCGAGACAGGTCTTTCAGCTAATGAAAGAAAGATAATTAAAGCCAAGATGCTATTTCATTTTTCTTCTCTACTTGAAAACATTCAAACTATGCAGATTACTCCTCATATTGTAATACTTTCATTTCAGGTTGTAAGTGAAGAGAAAGGGGGATCATGACATTATAACCTACTAGCTCAGATACTCACACAATGTATTAAACAGCAGGAAGTTTGCTAATGATGCTTGAATTTCATTAACTCTATTTAAAAGTAACAGCCAGAACCTGATTTATTATTTTAGTCAAAGCAGCACAACTGTGTCCTAAGGTTTGTCCATTCTTGAATTTCCCAAAAGACTTGATGGATCAAATCTTACACATGACATACATCACACCTTAGAAAAGTCTTTGGTCTATGCAATAAGCACAAAGCAATTTTTTTGTTTGTTTATTTCATAAGAAAAAGCTTTTCATGTTGGTGACCATGTTGATGGTTATACCTTTATTTTTGGATATCTGTTTTCAAGCCTTTGGATGGTAAAAGGTCCAAGTCAACAAAACTTGTTTTCACTGGCCCAAGACAGCATGATAAAGCAAAGTATTACATTATCTCTCAGTGTGAAAATAAGTGAAGGGGAGAACTTTACTGATAATCAGCTTATACAAAATTGTGACTCTTTAGCATCTTCACCAAGATTTTCCTGTATCTGGAAGAAAATCCATTTGTTTCCCTGGATTTGCTAAGGGCATTCTGTATCATGAATGAAGTATAAAGGTCAATTTCTTTCACACTGACATTCAAAACAGTATGTGGAACACTTCATACAGCTGCGTTTTGTTCACTGACGACCCAGGGGATTTTTAAGGTTGGAAAAGTCCTCTAAGATTGTTGAGTCCAACTATTAACTGAGCACTGCTACATTTACCACTAAACCATGTCTTCTAGTGTCACACACATACTGTTTGAAAACTTCCAAGGATGGTGATTCCACCACTTCTCTGGGCAGCCAGTTCCAAGGCCTGTTCACCCTTATAGTGAAGAATTTTTTCCTAATATCCAATCCAAACTTGCTGTGGTGGAACTTGCAGCTGTGTACTCTTGTCCTGTCCCTTGTTACCTGGGAGAGGAGACCAACCCAAACCTAGCTACACCCTCCTGTCAGGCAGTCCTAGAGAGCAATGTTACCCCCCGAGCCTCCTTTTCTCCAGGCTAAACAATCCAAGCTCCCTCAGACACTCCTCATCAGACTTGTGCTACAAATCTTTCTTCAGCTCAATGCCCTTCTCTGGATATGTATTGGGAGCCTTTCTTCTCAGCTTCCCTAGATCTCTACTTTGCCATTCAAATGAAGACTCACCAGATAAATAATTGCCATTGAGGCTGCTGAGAAACTAGCTATGACCACCAAACAGGAGGAAAAAACTATTGTACCTCATATAAGCATGTTCTCAATTTTGTTTGATGAAATACCAACTGAACAAGTATCTGAATAATCCTTATTTGGCATGTATGTAACTTCCTTTTATACAGGAAGTGGGAATTTTAAGTGTATTTTCATACTACTCTTCAAAAGTTAAAAGCATTCCCACTTGCAAAGAAATCTAAGAGCTTAGCTCACAAATTGTGCCATGTAAACAAAAAAATAAAATCAACATTTTGAACTGTTACCTGATACTGAAAGAACAACTCCTTTGTTTCTCTGGTACCTATTGAGGTCCCTCAGTAGCTGAAATATTTCTCTACAGAGTTAAAGTTCAAATCCCTTCAGGGAAGCTCCCAGGTATTTTTTCCCTGTGAGGCCAAGCTGCAAGCAGAGCTCACTCAGCTGGATATGTGAGTCAATTTGAAAAGCACAAAGGTGATTCCTGTGACACAGCACCTGTAGCAGTAGTTATCCCAGTACCACTGCTGCTCAGCTGCTGAGCTACATGCTACCAAAACAGCACTGTTTGATAACACCCACGTACCCAGGCAGACATAACAAAAATGTGTCACTGGAAAAAAGTGCCTTTAATTTGTAAAAGAAACTCCTGTAAACTTGCCATCTGCAGTGGGAAAAGCAGCAGCAACTAACAGAAAAGGGGGAAAACAAATGCAACACCAACCACAAAACTCATCTAAAAAGAGGTATTGCTTAGTATGACATTGAATAAAGTCAGAATGGCTTCTCAAAAATAAAGGAGCACGATTAGACTTGGAAACTAGCATTTAAAATAAAGTTAAGTTCATGGAAAAGGTATATCTGGCCAATACTACAAGGCTTTCAAGAATATTAATTATCAAAGCATCTTAAAGAAGCTAAGTAGCCATTGCATAAAAGGATGGTCATCTCCAATTTGTTGAAAGATTAGAAAAGGTGAATTTTCATAGTGGAGACCTACTGTGTTGAGGGTTTCACAAGTGCTGGGTTATGTGCTAATCAACACTACAAATATATAAACTACTAATTAAAGAGAAAAAAGCACTTTTATGCTTATTAAATTACTTTGTTTAAAATAGATTTTATGAAACACAAGATTATATATTGGCAAATAAACTTTAACATGAAGTGATGAAAGAAACATCAAAAATTTATTTCAACACCTACAGGCAGTAAGGAGACTATCTGCATTAAAAGAAGGCAAAATTTTGGGGTTACAATAGTAAATTCTAAGGGAAAATAAAATTAAAAATAAAAAAAGGACAGTTTAAAGTGTAATGGCAGTCAAAATAAACTTGGTAATTCTTAGGAAAGCTGTTCTGCTTGACAAAGAACATAGTGGAACTATTTAGATCCAAATACAACTCTTAAAAATCTTAGAAGCTAAAGAGGTGTAAATTAGGAGCTCAGAAAAATCCATGGTCAAATGTCAGCTGTTTCCAGAGCATAATAGAAGTCAGTTGTGTGGAATGATTTCTCAGTAACCACAGTATTAACATCAGCACTAAAAGAAATAGGTTGGTAAAGAAGAAAGTCTCTTTCAACAGTGTAATAAAAATCTTTCTATGAGCACCAAAGTTTATACATACCTCCTGAGCTCTGCTTACACAGGGGCCAGCAGAAAAACCCATATGAGCAACATTTTCTTCCCTCACAAGAGTTTTAAAGATGCATTTTCTGTACTCATTTCTAGTACTGAATTTTTCTTTGTGTCTAGAATTGACAGGAGAATTTGCCCTTTTTAAGTAACTTAAGTAATAGAGTGTGATTGTCTTGTAATGGCTTTTCTTCTAAGGTAATGCACAAAAAAGCTTTATTTCTGGTATTAAATTTGTCACATTCCTAAATATTCTCAAAAATACATGTAGATGAATTTAAAAAAAAGTCCCATTGGTCTGTTCTTTTAAATTTATTTCAAAGTAGGATAGAATTATTTCTATTTTAATATTTTTTGCTACTTTACTAGTCAAAATCATTTACCCAGCAGATCTCTCTTGTTGCCCAACTGTGCTTCCTACTTTGATGTTGCAGAAATAATTAAAAGGAACAGAATGTTTCTTGATCTCCAAAATTACTCTATGCATTCAAAAGTAATAGAACCCCTTGAATATTTGAAATAAAACACTTAACTTTGGGCACATCCTCTAAAACATACAGCCAGAGTGCTGCAGGCCAAAGGAATGCTCGCTAACAAGAAGTCCTAGGCCCATGGTTGCCCACCATCTTCCACTGAGAAGTGTACTGAGCAGTTTGGAATGTAGCTTGGAGCACAACTAGAAACATTTTGGCTTTCTTCCAGGTATATACTACAGTTTCATTCTCTCTTCTGGCAAAGTAACAAGTTCTGGTACACATTTGCTGAATAAAAGCTCAGACAAACAATCCTAGAATATGACCCCCGGTTAGAGCACAAGTAACACATGCATCTCAGTATTTACAAAGTATTGACAACTATAAAGACTTTTCAAACAGAAAAAAATCTACAAGATGTTTCGTTGAACATCAAAGGAAGAATGCAGAAAGGGCAAAACTCAGTAGAAAAGAGTATAATGCAGCGTGTTAACTATTGGACAGTTTCTTCTGCCATTCTAGGTACAGTGTCCTCTGCAATCACCCTAGAAGAATTAGGATTACACAACAGCAACTACAATCAAATCTACAAAAGGCGCAAACCTTCAAATTTATTTGATCAGTCACACTTTGTAACTAGTAAAAGCAGTTTTCTGAAGCTTATGTTACATTGTGACATCTGATGGGGACGATTATTTTATATAGCTGCTTCTTGAAAACCATATTTTGGTATGTGTTAGTCATTAAAGACAGTGTTCCATAAAGAAACTCATAGCTTCAAAGACTGACGTTTTTCTCAAGTTGAATTTTCTTTATATTAAGGAAGAATACATTTTCATTTCAAGTATACTGGCTTTGTGGAGGTGTGAAAAATATCTGGAGGATTACCTTTTTACAGTTAAAAAAAATAAAATCTTATATTCATGTAGATGTATGTCCTTCATAAGCTTCTTATCTCAGTAACTGGAAAATTCCATGGATGTGTTACTAAAGCCACCTGAAGGCAGAGGTATTTGCCCATTCCTGATGCTGTCCTGCCCAGCACCAGCAAAGCAATCAGTAAGTAAGAAATTGGTGAGCTGTGGGGTAACTGACATTAGTGACATAAAATGACAAATTAGTATATCTGTCTTAGCTATTGTGTATTTATTTCTCAAGCTCCCAGTTTCATTTTTAAATGTAAAGTTTGTTCTGCATGCTCATCTCCAGGACAGGTTAAAACTCCAAGTATGTTGTCCCTTTAGCCCATCTGAAGACTTAAAGTGGAGTTACCACTCAAAACAAGGGAAGAATTCTGGTTAAAAGGATAATATAAGTATTACATTTTCTTTGTCATGGAAAGCTGGTCTAAAGTAAGTGGTGTTGAGTTCTAGGAAATCTGATTTTCAATTAGTCTTGAATCTTTTGTTGTCGCTGTCATCATTGATGGGAAGTTATGGTATGCTTAGAATTTCTGTGGAGAATATGTTTACTGTCATTCATCACTGAGATTTACAGAGATCCCATAACAGCAATTAAATGTGGTTGTTTACGCAGTGCTGTCACCAGAAGAGGATATAGCCTGTGGAGTGGAACTATTCATGGGCCTGAAAATGTTTTGTTTGTCAAGTCACATCTAAAATATGAGCCAACAAGCGTCTCTTTTAGGGTCCTCTACACATTTCAAGAAAATCAGAATTCTTGGCCAATAAAGAGTCTTTGGTTTAAATGCTTGTTTTGTCTGCAAACCCAAATGAAACACTTCACTAACTCATTCAAAATTATAAAAGGATGACAGGCTTTCTTTGTAAACACTTATGTGCTGTTACTTGTAACCCTCACTCGGTGACAAAGAGGAAACCCCAGTGTAAAAGTCATTCCTATTGTTCATCCCTTGGTCAAACAGAAGTTGCATGATGCATAAATCAGTGCCTAAAGTGCAAAAACCTTCACTGAAAGACTTAGACAAAAAAAGGGGTGAAATAAAAAAAGGAAGCATTTATTTTTCTTTGCAGCTCAAAGCTGTTCCTCACATCAGGGTTTCAGAGAGACACAGAGAAACATTACATTTTGTATCACAGAGATCCTGCGGTGATATATTCAAAGAAGATTTCAAGTTTTTGCATTCATAAAGTAAAAATAAACAAGTGGCTTCATAAAGGAATAAGATGTTACCATGTCTCCCATAATAGATACAGAAAATCTCTAGTAAGTACAAGATATGATGCCACATCCAAGAGAAAAGCACCAAGTGGTGTTAGGGGAGGTTTAGGTTAGATATAAGAAAAGCTGTTCACACAGAGGATGGTTGGGCACTGGAACAGGCTCCCTAGGGAAGTGGTCACAGTGCCAAGCCTGAGAGAGTTTAAAAACTCTTTGGACAATGCTCTCAGGCACATGGTGTGACATTTGGGTTGTTCTGTTCAGGGCCAAGAATTGGAATTTATGACCCTAGTCAGACCCTGCCAGCTCAGGATAGTCTATGATATTGTCTTCAGTTCACTTCTTTCTTCAATTCCCTACTGCCAGGGTGCACTTGAGAGATTTATAAATATCTGCACAGCAGACTCATTGGAGTGGTGAAGTAAATACCATGAAACAGGACAAAGCAGCAAAAGGAAGTACATGTGGAGTGTCATGGTGTGAGTTTTCTGCAGCACTGCTAAGGACTCCTTCATGCAGTAGTGCAGCTGCATGGGCATTGCATGTCAATATTCAGTGAAATAGCATATTCAGAGCCTAGCAGACTCAACTACTCAAATAAAGGTTATCACTCCTAAATGGAGCAAGAAGTGAGGCATATCCTATAAAAACATTATTTTATAGAAGGAGGTCTATTCAGTGCTTTAAAACTACCACTGGAATAGCTGGTATGACCTTCACTTTTCAATGGGCAAATATTTTTAGCAATCCATAACTGTCATAGTTGATGAAACTTTCTACTACCATACCTAAAAGCTTCGTAAAACTTCCATTATTCCTGAAAATTAGTAATAATGTGTGGTTTTTCTAATGGCTGCTTATGTGTGATTGCAATATTAAGAACACACTCTGATTTAAACTACTTTGTTTTTAACAGGAAGCAGTATAGTAATTTCCAAAATTTCAGAGTTGGTTTACTTTAATAACATTTATAAACTACAAGTAATTTCTTCCACTGCTATGGAATATTTCTAATAAATACAAGATAATTTTAACTTTTTTCACTTTCTCAGCTGAAAAATTAATTTTTTCAATGAAATCTGTAAACGAGAAGAAAACTCAAGATACAAGAAGCTGGTATGTGTATATATATATATAGCTATATATATATAGATATATATATATGTTTGTGTGTGTATATATAATTACAATACCAAGTTAGGAAATTTAATTGTTGTAAGTTCTTCAGTCAAACCTAAGTTGAGCACAGTCATATTTTTTAAAGTGCCTTATTATAACCCAAGGAAAACAGGAGGTAACAAAGGTTACAGGAGATATCGTAATCCCTACAGTACTCTTTCTTCACACACTCTTCAGTGACACTTAAAACTAATTTACAGAAAGCACTAAACAGTTCCTTCATGTACTGGGAAAATGCAAGAAAAATATCCTTTAAAAGTTTTCTGGTTTAAATGTTGATATCAAACATCAGGTCACACAGGTATTTGCCAGTTCACTTTTACTGCTCCACAGGGAAGGCGTCACAGCAAAAAGCAGATAAAGAAAAACCTTATACTACTCAGTAGAACTTATTAATGGATTATGTGACAAGTTTATGATTGTGGGGACCTGCCAGGGTGCCCTGTGTGACAAGAGAACAGGAGCCACCCCCATAGACAGAACCAGTCCCAGCCAGTTCCACTGATGCTCAAAGCTGAGCCCATCAACAACACTGGTAGCTTTGTGATAATGTTTTTAAGAAAGGGCAAAAAGTGCTGCATGCCAGTTATGAGATGGAGAGTGAAAAAAATCTGAGCAAAAAAGCCCTGCAGATGCCAGTGTCAGTGTGGAAAGAGTTTCTCCAAGCACCACCAGAACAGAGCTCAACCTGCAGCCCATGTAGACAGTGTGGACTTGCTTATCCAAATGCAGCCCACGGACAGAACACAGAGCAGATATCCACACTGATGCTTGGTGGGAGAGGATGTAAAAGCACCATGAGTGAATTTGATCCTGAAAAGAGGGGAGGGATGAGGGCAAAGAGGGTTTACTTTTGTCTTTGTTCCTTACTCTCCTATTTTTAATTGGCAATTAATCTTCCCTAGTCAAGTTTATTTTGCCTGTGACGATAATTAGCAGGTGATCTTTATAGTGACCCCTGAGCTTTTTGACCTTATTTTCTGATCCTGTCTTGCTGAGGAGAGTGAGCAAAAGAGCAGCTGATTGGGAGTCTCACAGTCAGCCAAGGTTAACCCACCAAAATTTTGTAGATCTTGTATAAGAATTATTTAGCCACAAAGGACTCTGGAGAACCTTCCAGAGTTCTCTGAAAACAGAACTTAATTGTTTTATTAGAGGGCTAATATAATATTTCCTGCAGCAAAGACACAGGACATCAATAGGGTCCTGTGCTGTGCATAGGACCTTTAAATCAGGCCGATTGTGCCTCTTTAGATAAATGCCTTTAGAAACTTATTCAATGACAACTCTTACTAGCATTGTGAAAAAGAGCAGCAAGTGAACATCAGTGATTAGTTCCTGATAGCATTCAGAGCTGTAGGTAAATAAGCATCATTTTAACCTGCCTACAATTTTGCTACTAGTGATTTTGGATTCCCAATCTGAGTGTGATTTCTGGAAGGCAAGTACTCGTTATCTAAAAGTACCATGCACCTAACAACATCTTTGATAAAAAAATCACTTTCAGAATTCTCACTCCACTCCTTACTTAGAGGTAATTCTCAACACAAAAATGTAGTTACTTTAATTTAAGGGCACAAGAATCAACAGGTTAGGTAAAAAGGGTTCTTAGAGTACTAATTCCTGAATTGAAAAGCTTTATGTTCAACAGCACAAAAGGCCTTACTGAGCTGTAATTTAACTTTGCTTGTTCACACTGTTATAGGTCTGAATTGACAACATGAAAAGATAAAGATATCAGTCATAAAATAAGTCACTTGAATATGGTCTGTGTTTCAAATGAAGACTGGATTAAGAATAAGTGCAAATGAAAAGAAAACTCATGAAGCTAAATCTTATCATGTCTACAGAAAATTCTAGTTTCCCAAAAATATCTACATGGAATCAGAATGTGAATAAAACCTGCCAATATTCACAAATATCCCAAGATGTATCAGCCTAAGGGAAGAACTCTGATCTCTGCAACAATTTGTTCTCATAGTGCTATGACATCCAGTGTCTTCTAGATAAAAAAGCAATAAAAAAGTCTATCCTGATTGTAAACCCTAAAGTAAAGGATTACTGTGATAAAGTCAAGCAGTTGTCTCTGTAGAGCATTTTAGATTTTCTGCAATAGAAAAAGCTGAGAGTGAGACATAAGTACAGGAAGAGGATCTGTTAGTGTTTGACATTAACTAGCAAAAAGCTCTCAAACTGTTAAACTGGTGATTCTCCTTCCTAGGGCTCTTTCACATTCCTTCAGGCTGCAGGAAGCTGAATAGTCTCTTTGTAACAAGGAGTACCTGGTAGGTTCTTCTATTTTTTAGAAGAATTTCATGTACATTAAATGGTGAAACCATAATCATAAAAATTCAATAAGCATAAATATAAAAAATATGTTGAACATGATACAATATAATAGTACAAAAACTCTGGGGAAGAAAATATTTCTGTAACTTCCTAGTGACTGGAAAAGAACTGATTCCAGGTACTGTAATTAATTCATTGTAAAATAAATGAGTGGATTACAGCCGAGAATATTGAATTCCCAGGGTTGATTTATTCACAATTATTTGTATGCCTGAGCAGGTGTCTTGATAGCAACATCAGCAGCAAATTTTACAATTCACAGGTGTAACATCCCTTTCAGAACTCTAGCAAAGACAGCTGTGTTTGAACAATTTCAGCCTGCCAATAGTTTCTCATAACCCTGCTTTTCCCAAGATGCTGTGTCCCCAGAACTGCTGCAAACTTGTTTCGCTCCTTCACTACAGAGAAATGAAAGATTTTGTGCTTAGGCAGACTCATAAGGTTATTTGATGCATTGCTGTTTTGCAACTACATATATAGCATAAATCAACAATTCCCTAGTGTGCAGGAGCAAGGTTACTGCTTGCAGTCTTCAAACTTTCCTCATTTAAAAGCCATGCAAAACTCCAGTGAAAAGTTTGGTGTTTGCCACAAGACTTATAATTCCATTTTAGATATTAATAAATGTCCATTCCAAAGGTGGCACAGCTTCATGATCAATGATGGATTTCTCTTCATGTGATATCTGTGAGACTATTATCCTGATTTTACAAGGGAAAACACAGAAAACTAGAATCCTGAAACCCACTACATAACTGACTTAAATGGCTATTCCTTAAACACAGGAAGGATTAGTCATTTTTAAGAGGATTAGTAGGCGCCTCAAAACTCCATTACTAAAAACAGAACAGCCTAAATTACTTCGTAATAACGTGTGGGTACAAAACTAAGATATGTTTTTTTCTGTGCTGTTCCTGCATTATTATGGCATTTAGTAAGAAGAGAGTCTTATTAAGTCTCAGAACGAAAATCTATCCTTCTATAAATCCTCTAGAAATTATAATATAGTAAAAATTAAGTTTATATGGCACCATAAATTCTCCTAAGATACATCAGATATACTGTGATCTGTTTGGTTATTTTAATTAAAATATTATGATTTTAGTGAGATATTTGAACAGTTTAAAGGAAATCAAATGAAGGAAAAAGTCTTCAGTGTGCCTCTAATTTTGGTAGCAAACTCAGAAAGCTGCAAGAAACACTTATACTCAATCAAACCTATTAAAAGCCACCAAGACAAACATACCAAAGAGCATTAATTCTAACCTCACTTATATAAAGCAAATTATACAGATTGATTGTTCCACCAATTTTCATGGCTTATCCAACCAACGCCTGCCTGGTCTACATAAGACAGCTAAAGCCTTTTAGCTGCTGGAAATGTGGTCTAGCTATGCCACTGAGTGAAAGCACACTGCTAGCAGAGAACAAAAGCAGCTGCTGCACTGAAGGCTGCGCTTTTAAGAATGGCATTTTAGTTCTAATGAATCTCTTCCTGACATCCCAGCATATCAGAAGTGCTATTGTGATCTCAGTTCTCTGCTCCTCAGTCAGCAGGGGCTAAAACTGACGGCTCACTTAACTTCATAGGGAGAGGGACTACCTCTTACCTCATGAAACTTAAAAGTGATCCTTCTGGCTGGATAAGAGAGACAGACCCCAATGGGAGAGGCATCAGTTCTTACTCAGCTGAAAGAAAGGTGGTTCTGATGACAGGATTCAAAGGAAGAATAATAAAATACAGCAAAGTGGTGGAGCATTTTTACACTGAATGATACTTATGATCCCCCAGTGGATGTCTCCTTTGCTAAACTTCGAATTTTATTCTTATCTACAACATTATGAGTTTTGTTCTGACAAAAAAAGATTTAGTACCATTATACTATGATATTTTACTGTGACATTTTACTATGACATATGATCAGTAGCTGCAATCAGGCTATAATTACTTCACAAATATATTTGAAAAACCTAAAAAGGCTCTTAGGAAATCGCATACACTCTCCTTTCCTTAGTGGCATTTGTAAAAACCACGTATTTCAAAAATCTTCTGTATTATAGAAGTGTTTCTGTGCATAAGGAAAGATTGCCTAACTCCCCAGTGGCTAAGAAGTGTTAAATATGCATTAGCATCTCTGATGTATCAATTAGTCATATTAAATAGAGGCAAGTCGAAAGAAAAAACCTGCAGATCCATAGAGTTCATAAACAGACCAAGAAAGGCATTTGTGATAACTTCTGCAATACCAGTACCTGGCCCTCTTTTACAACTAAGTCATACTTTAGTACTAGAAAGTGATAAAACTTCAGGTACAATGCTAAAAGCAAAATATTTGTCAATATTTTAGAGCTTGAAGAACTAGGTAAGCTTGAAAAGCCAAACGTTTTCATAAATCCTAAGTAAATTTCTTGTGTATGAGATGTTCTGCTTAAATATAACAGACTTGAATAAGATAGGGTGGTTTGATTGTTTTACTGTTTGTTTTCTTTTGGAGGGGTTGTGTTTTGAGGGTTTTGGGGAATTTTTTTCCCCCAGTATGTCCTTATAGCCTTGAATTTCCATTCCTTGTTTCAATAGTAGATCAGAAGTGATAAGATTTTGCAAATAAACATTTTAATCTCTTCTAATCCATTGATCTAATGAGTTCTTGTGGCATTTCCAGCTAACATTATGGAATAAAGATTTTGGTTACTCAGAAGTTTGTTTTCCTTTATATTATAATCAGAATTAAAGGGTGTTATTTCTTTATTTCATTACTAAATTCTTTACTCTGATCAAGCCAAACCTAAGTAAGCAGAATTTGACCTTCTAATCAAAGCAAGAATAGTAATAGCTGTATTTATATTAATAAAGCAAAGAAATAGTAATATCTAAAAGAATTTGGAAGTAATAAATTATTGTAATACAAAGGTTCTTTAATTAGCTGAGAGCTCTGTTATTTTTTGAAAAGTGATCAATGTAAACCTAGATCCAAAGAGCTAAGTGTTTGGAAGAATTTATTTATTTTAAACCAAGTTTCTTTAACTAATGTATTTCTTTAACATATTTTACATTTCTTTATGACACTTCTCAACTGTTCAGAAATTACACAGATATTTTCCTTTGTGCACTGGGAAAGGCCTTAATGTTGGAGCTTCTATTTGCAGAAGAACCACCAGTGCCCTCTGGAATCGTCCCTTTCATAATCCCAAAACCAATGAAGATAATAAATATGTTCACAGAGTGGGACTGGCTGGTCTACTAACATGTCCTGTGGGACTCAACTAATAGCAATCTTTTTGTCAGAGCTGCCAGCAATAATGTGGATTATTTTGAAAGTTTTGAGATACCAATCTTTCACTGTCCTCCAGGGCTGCCTGGAGGACAGAAGTAGAGTTTCATGAGAAAATAACAAAGTCTTCATCTCACATTAGAACAAATATGATAACTTTGAACTACTGAGGAAAAGATATTAAAAAAAGAAAAAGTTATAGCCCAGTTTGAGCACCCATTTGGTGTCCTGAGATTTCAAAACCACATGCTAGCCAAAAGAAAAAAAAAAATTTTATATATATATATATATATAATTTTTTAAAAAATCTGACATCTACTGCTACACAAAAATAACTTCCAGTACCACCAACATATCCATTTTTTGACAAGTCTGGATTAGCAACACACAAAAAAATGTTATTACTCCTATTTTTCTTCTTTTCTTTTTAAATCTCCCATTACTTGAAGAGAGATTGCCAACTATGCTCACAGACTCTGTTCTAAAACACCAAGCTGTCAATAGTGTGACTGCTGTACTTTTAAAGAGTTTGCCACACCCTTTAAAAGCATTTGGAAACAGAAAGACTTCCAAGAACAACCTGTTCATATTTCATCACTGCCAGTTTCCACTTTAAATTATGTAAAGCAAGATAAACAATCTGGGAACATCCAGCAGGTTCACAAAGTTCACGGTATAAGGTTAATGCAAAAACCGCCTAATTCTATTTCACAATATCTCATCTTAAACTTCTTTTCAGAATTAGTAGGAGCACTGCATGTCATTAAAGTCAGCAGCCCATATAGATGTCCATCCATCACTACAGACCTCACTGCACATTCTAAACACACTTGAAGTTTCTCATTCTAGCTAAATTATTAGTTTTTCCTCTCTAAAAGAAAGACGTGAAATTCATCATGCAATTACCTTAACATGCTGCTGCAACAGAAAGGGTCCTTTTAACTCATCTGTAGTTGTACACTTTGTTTCTGGTATGACAGCTGATCAGATAAAGAGCAGTCAGACTGAGTCTGGGGCAGGAAATCTTTCAAGGCTTGTGGTACAGCCTGTTCCTGGAGATTAAGCCAAATTTGTAGAACAAGCTTTGCTCCCTTCCTTCTGAAAGCACCTGAACAATTTCAGCTGGGCAGGCACACCCCCAGGAAACACATCACAGGTGTGGATAAGGAGATTTGGAAAGAAGAGCTGGGAATAGGAATCAGAACTAATAAACAGTGGGGAGAGGAAGAGCAAAGCGGAGTTTTAGGATGAAAAAAAAATTCGTTGTTTTTTTTTCTATAGGTTGATTGATATTTTTTGTTGAACGAAATTCATTGCCACCAATATTTAAATGAATGCTATTTTAGCTTTAATAAATTTTAAGCTTCAAGTAGAAGATTCAATCACAAAGTTCTGTCTAGTTTGCAGTCCCAGCATGTCCATACATCTTTATTTTCTTTAGAAGTTATTTGGCTTAACAAGAGAAAAAAACTAAACAGATTAATTTCCAGATCCACATTCTTTGTGTAATAGAAACAATGGACACAAATTTGACTGCTTGTCAGTAACAAGTGAACTATTTAGACATACAGATCTGTTAGAAAATGTCTTTAATTGAGAAAAATGTGAATGTATAAAAAAAACCCCTTATCTTTTCAGACTCAAACATTCAATTAAAATTCATTGGTTTCAGCAGAACAAATGTTTCTTGGTTCTAGATAGTAGCTGAAAACTCAGCAAAGATAAAATAGGCAAGGATTTCCACTTAGCTACAGATCACCTTATTCCAAATATTTGCTTTTTCTTAGTTCTGAGTAAAGCTAGGAGCTGTTGTGTCAAGCAGTCCTGGTTGTAATTGCTCATTTACTCCATTGCATGTTCAGCTGCTAAAAGGAAAGGACTCCCTCCCTTGGTGGGCAGTTTGCACACCTGAGTGAAGGATAACAATGCCTGGTCTCAAACTGCAAGTGCAAATATGAGGCGGGACTAGAGAGAATTTTGAAGTGCTTTGATAAAATATTTCTTTCCATGTCTTCTCAAAAAAAAAATCAAATCTTGAAAGCTGTCTAAGGGAAAAAATAATTTTTAGCTGTGCCCTTCTCTAGGAATATTATCAACAAATTTCTCCTAAGGAGCAAAGCATTTGCATTAACCTTACAAGAAAATGCCCTTAACAACTGGTACTGCTAATCATAATGATGGGTAGGGGAATCATTATGTAAATGATCATTTATGAAGCATCTCACTGTTTTCCCAACAGGACAATAAAGCATTTTATAAATAAAATAAGTCAGTAAGACAGAATAAGAATTTTCTTCATTTTTATGCTGTCAGTGACAAAGGTTCTTTTGATATTTTGGTCATACTGAAAAAGACTTCGACATGTTTGAAATAATTTCTGAGACACAGAAAGATTTTGTGAAAAAGTAGGTCTGATACTTCCCCTCCCTACTGCACTGTTCAAAGACAGTAAGCAAAGATTAGCAAATACTTTGCTAAAAAAGCCAAACTTCTTAGTGAAAAGTCAAATTTCATAATGCATACCAAACTATGACTTTGGTAGCATAAAGATCTGATATTCTTATTTTTGGTCCCACAAAGTTCATATGTGGTATCATAGTTTAACCTATCCACACTAATGGGAGAAGACAGGTCAGTTTATCTTGTGTTCTAATAGTTGTAAGAACTCTTATGGACTCATAGCAAATATTAATCTAATATCATGTACTGATTTAACAGTAGGCTGTAGTCTTTGTTAAGAAATAGGGGAAAGCAGAGAACTCTTTTCCATCTTCTGATTAGTAAGTAGGGGTTTTCTGACCCTGATCTATAACATTATTTTTAATACCTATTGAAAAACAGGTAAGTTTTGATCCAGAAGCAGTATATAAACAGATTAATCAGATCAGAAAGGAAAATTGTGGATTTATCACAAAAGGTTTTTTGATTCTGAAATTGTCTGGAATCAGTTTCATGAAATTAGGATTAACCATAATTTAAAAATATCAAGAATGTGCTAAGCAAGCCACAGTTTGTGACATTTTTGGATTTTTCTTTAAAGACAGTACTCTAGAAAATTGCTGGTGGAACAGAAATCTCTCAGACAGTTGGAGAAAGAAAGAAGTTAGGATCATACAGAATAAAATATATGATTGTGAACAAAAAAGAGGTTATAACAAGTGTCACTCTAATATATATATATATATATATATATATGTATGTTTATGTATATGTATGTATATATTCCTTTTATCTAAAGGAATAATCTGAGAGACAGGTTTGCAGGATGTCATTACAGCTAGCACCTGCAGCATGTTTTACATCTGAATGTCCTGATTAAACCCTTCTCTTTGATACGCCACAAATCCTAAAGGGTTTCTGAGAACTCAGGCACCTTCTGTTAAACAGATTTCCCACTTGTCCAAATAAAGTTTGAATACTACTGTATTAGTTAGAAGAAAAATCACCTCCAATTCAATTCAGCAACAATAGATTAAGAGAACCATCCTGGTTCCTAATTTCCTCGTGGTGAAGGAGACTTAAAAGTTCATCTATCAGGCAACTTGTAACGTGTAACTGCATTTCTGCAAAAGATCCTGTCTGGTTTCATTGGGAGTTCTTTGTCTGATTGTTTGGGTTTTTTTACTCCAAAAGAGTGAGTTTTAAGTGGTTTTGACTATGATACCTGGAACCAAAAAGTTGTGAGGCAGATGACTTCAGCTGGATTGAATTCTGGGGCACTAGCTGCATAATTTTTAGATTAGTGTCAGGGTTTGCAGAAATTTCTACCTCTATCCAAGAGTGAGGTAAATTTAGAGGATGAAAGTATTTTTTTGTGGGAGAAATACTTTTTTTTGTCAGGAAATAGTTGTCTTTCTCATGCAAGTTTGTAGTTGCTAATTATTTTCATATGGTAGCAAATTACAAAGAACTGAAAATCCAGAATCTCAATTTCATCTTCAATACCACAAAAATATCTTCAACAGTCCACCTCTCTTTGTATCCCATCCCTACCCTCTGCCCATCTTTCGTTTCAGAGGCAGTGCCAAAAAGTAGGTAGGTATATAGGTAAATAATTATTGCATTGAAAATTCCTGAGAACTCCTGCACTGTTCCTAGGTGTCCTGCAGTGCCGAGAATTTTAGGACTGTTCTCCATCAAAGTGGGGAGAAGGAAGAAGATGGCACAGCATTCATCATTACAGTAATTGCAAATACTAAGGAAAGTTCTTTCAAAGCGCTTCCAGGAGGAAGAGTTCACAGTGTATCACAGACTGCTTGTTTTGTTAATGGCTTCTCCTTGAAATATGTGACTGAATTGATGCTACTCAGGAGCCTTAAGAACCCAACAGCAGACATTTTCAAGCATCTAGGAGATGTTAAGAAGACACTAAGAAAGTTTTGAGAAGATGTCTTAGTATTCTCAAGAGGTACACATACTGTCTTTTTGACTTGGGTGCGACAAAAGGGATAGAACTATGTTTCATACCTGAAATTCTTTGTTTGTTCTTGAAAAGAATTATTCCCCTGAACTTCTGTCCTTATGAAAACTGCATAGACTTTCATTTCCTAAAAGATTGTTTTAACTTATATATTTATTTTTTTTCAAATGCTGGGACAATTAAAGAAAAGGACTCAAAATAATAGAACCCATTTGTATACATCTGTGTAAACTATAAAAAACATTTAGACAAAATTTTTCAAAAAAAAGGTTTTTTTACATCACTATCCTTTAAAACCCCAAAAAGTATAGTTGGGGAAGATAAAATTCAGGCAGATCAGTACTTGATTCTTAGTGCTTCCACTTATGTCTCTAACTAATAGAAGATGCAAATGATGAGAAATATGAGAAATTAGGTCAAAGGAGGTATAATTTACTCACTACAAGACACTACACTCACTAAATCACTACAGACCTCATAGAAAAACCTAGTTTTTATTTTAGGGGTTTCATAAACCAAAATTAATAAGTGCTTTTACAGTCCAAAATGTTCTTCCAGTGTTTTCTCCTTTAGTATTGATGTGTCATATAATCAATTTTAACTATTCAATAGGAGGAAGTTGCTATAGGCAGGTCTTGCTGACTAATTGTGTTTTCAGGAAAAGATGAAATGTTAAAGAATTAGATGAAAGATGAAATAGATCTTTTCAGGTCCGAGGAGAGTTGATAATGCCTGTTATGGGTATGTTATACTCCAAGAACTGTTATGGCCAAAAAAAAAAACCATAAAAGTTCATATACATAGCCAAGGATTTATTTTTAACCTAACAATAATCTTAACGGTCTAAAGAAAATAGAACCAACTCATTGGTCTTGTTGTAGTAATATTAAGTTATAGTCCCTATTCATGGACTGAAAAGCCTTACTATTGATGTCACTAAGATTGTTATTCAACACTTAACTAACTTTTTCTTTGGTGTTGTGTCCCATCTGCTGTGTCTCAGTGTCCATTTTAGTTATCTTTACCAAGCATGGAAGTGGTCAAGCATCAGCATCCTGAGTTGTTTCCAAGTAGGGCTTCAGTTTGGATGTGTCTACAGGATCCTTTCTGCCTCACTGCTGGCACTCAGCTGGGATTAGCTTTACACACCTTCTTAGAAATCAGACCAACACAGAATTATAAAAAGGTGTTAAAATAGCTCAGGCTGAGGCAAGTCCAGACAAGTCCTGAGAGCTGCACAGTCAGGTCAACACAAAATCTGTAGCCTTGTACTATTCATGAAAATGGTCATATTTACCTTCCTACTGGCAGGGAAAATATGGCAATAATGGTCAGGTAAAACTCACTGAAAGAGCAAATTGCTTCAGTAGATTATGCAATGACAGAATTCAACTCTTCAGTCATTACAGCTTGAAAAGAGAAAAACAATTTAACAAGGCCTAGGATGTAGCAAAAAATGGAAGGATCTGGATAGGAGATTAGAATTGTTAGGTCAGAAAGTTAGGTAAAAAAATGTATTATGGCAGTTAAAGCACTCTGTAGGTGGGGAAAAACAAAAAATGTTATGTTGGCAAAAAACCCTGCAAACCCAAACAAAAGCCTACACAAGCTCACACATTTAAAAATTACCATGAGCTGAATGTCAAATTTTTGTGCTTTAAAAGTATTGAGGTGAATTTTCTCTGAACATATGGGGGTCTGTGCAAGAAACTTAGGTGTGGAGCTGCAATCACTGGGGGTTTCTCACCCACCCACATGGGAAGGATGGATGCTCGGTGTTGTTGTACCTCCTCCCAGCCCCAGTATGGGAACAGCTTCTCCAGGGATACTTCTGGTTCCTGGAGAGGTACTGTCCTGATAAGTGACAACTTACCACAGCTAAAATGAAGCAGTGTATATGTGGGGAGAAAAAAAAAAGAAAAAGAAAAGAAAAGAAAATACTGCATCTTATGATAAATCAGGAATTTCTATGGAGACTGCATTTGAATTTGGAAGCTCAGATATTGTTGAATGCATTTCATGTTTGGTATGTCCAATGGAAAAGCCAATCGTATTAGAAAATCACATATTTAGGCAGAATTGCATGCGAGTTCATGGTGAACAGACTTAGACTCATTGCATTGTTGCTGACCTCATTGCAGCCAATTTCCTCATAAAACCTCACAGAAGAAAAATGGGATTTTATTCTTTAAGACCTAAAAACTCCCAAACACTTTATCGAAGTGCATATTAGTAAAGTCTAAAAGAATAATACTAGAAACACCAATTAAAATATAGCATACCTGTGGAGACAGGTAACCTACATTTGAGTTTGACTTTTCCATTCCTGAAAAGTTCAAGTTCTGCCTCTTCGCAAGACTACCTGGCTTTGATAGCAAAGAAGAGATTTTTAACATTTCACTCATGACAACATGATCTGAGTCAAGGAAGCAGTAATCCTTCACAGAGCTTCCCTGAAAAGCTAAATCCAGCAGAACTCTTGATTAAAGGTTTGAACAAAAACCCATGGATGGCAAAATGACTGGAGTAACAGGAACAGTTGAATTTTAACAGTGTACAGTTTCCGTGTGGTGCCTAGAAACCCAATAGCAGTGATTCAGAAGTGTGCAAGAAACTAGAAAGACAGAGGAGTACTAGTTGAATGTAGGTTAGCCCAAATTCATTGATGAGGAGAGAACTATAGGAAAGGTATACTAGAATATAGTATTTTTTGGTATTCCCAAGAGATATCTGGAAATGCCAATGCTATTGGACGTGGTATTACTGAAATGTCATGTCAAAAATCTCCATTTATTTCTAATCACTATGTTCAATATGGAAAAGTTCAAAACTGCCAGAATAATTATTTAGGTTGGAAAAGACCTTTAAAATCAAGTGTAAACAGGCTAATGAAGGTCTAAATGTTTGTGAGATCTTTTCTTCCCCCCAAAAATTTCCCTTGCTGTTTTTTTCAGAGTATGTTAAGAAGGAAAGCTAAAGAGGAGATCTGGAAAGAACCTGCTGAAACATTTTGCCTGAGACTGTGACAAAAGTTGCTGATGAATTCAAGCACAATTTGGCATTGTGTGCTGAGCAAGCCAGCAGGTCCCACTGAGTACTTGTGGGGTTCCAGGATAAAAGTGTTTGCCTAAGAATGACACACAATGTGCATGCTCTGCATAAAAATGAGACTTGGCACACATCCACACACTGCTCCAATTCAGGTATTAGCAAGAGAGAATATTATGGAGAAAAATAAAAACTTTCAGATATTTTAAAACAAAGGAGTGCTAACAATGAGAACAGTGGCACTACTGTGACTGAGGCTTCCAGTAAGCCGATTAAAGTTTGTTTGTCCCAGTCATACTGAATATTTAACTGGAGTCTGGCAGTATAAATGTAACAAACTGAAGAAGTCTCATGATTTCCTGCTTGCAGGGCCTTGTTTGCATGTTTTCCAGAGTTAAGAAAATAGTCACAACAAACCACAATAGTTACTTTGTGGAGCAGAGGAGCAATTAGAAATTCTGGCATTTGCTTATAATCTGCAAGAGTGTGGAAACCAAATTTCGCAGCTATTGCAGCGAAATAGCACAAAGCTTGCTCAGCTATTTTTCATATTGTCACCTATATTGTTTAAAAGGGGAAAACAAACTGAACTAGTTTCCTGGTATGTTGTTTCTCCCAGTACCTTTTCATTCGGTGTTTTAAACCTCAAAATTGGTCACAGCCTGCTTGACCTACCTTGAAATCAGGCACACAACCAATGTCTTACAAACAGAAGAAAATATTTGCTTAGTTTGTGTTTATAGTAGTAACATGTGAACTGTGTTGGTTAGAATTTGTACACACTTTATTTGAAGAGTTATTTTGTTTAACTTTTAATGGGTTGCTGAAGCACAAGGTATTATGACACTTATCTTTTCTCACAAAACTTCCATTCATGTGCTGTGAATTCCACTGGGCTACTGATTGTTTTAAGCTTTAGACCAATGAAACATATAAAATACTTGAGTACAAAACTTAGATCCATAGAAACTGTGCTTATCTGCTTCCAAAACATGGGCCTCTAAATTCTTCTGTGCACGTCAGCTTTCTCCAACATTATTTCCAGATGACAAAGTTCCTGTTTCTGGGGCATATCAAGGTATATTCCCACAATGCTGAGCAATTCAAGGATTTATTTCAGACCCATGTCAGCAGAGTAAGCCCTTCAGAAAAATAGTGGGGTCTAATCCTGTAGGGTGTTCTTACCATGTCCTTGATATCATTCTAACATAAGTAATCTGATCAAATTAATAAAATTCATCTGCAATATTCAATATAAAAATATACATCTAAAAGCCTGGAAGCTGCCACCTAATTTATTTATACTGCATTGAGTAAAACCAGAAAGCCCATTCAGCAAAATGGGTTCTATCAAGATTTTTCCTGAGACATCAGCTCTCCCCATGCTCTCTCAGAGAATCCAGGGCTTTCATCTGTGGATGTGAGTGCCTCTCCCAGCTTCAAAGTCCAGGTTCATTTCAGTGCAGTGCTATTTCAGTCCAGTCCTCCACCATTTTTGTTTCTTTACAGAAATGCTAAAACTATATTAAGCACATGTAAACACCAAGATGACAGTTAAGTCTGATGATAAATTTACCCTTCACCAGTCTAGGACATACAATTGCATGTTTCAATTAATTTGGGGAAACCCCAGACATCCCCATGCGTGTCTACTTTGGATTAAACCATTTTGTTCTGCTCTGTAATGACTGTAATGTGTCGCACTCAAATGACAACAGACTAGATTCATTCTCCACAAATCTTGTACATTCAGCACTCTCAGAAACAATAAATTGAAACTGAGTCTAATGTATCCTACTGGAAGACAAGAAGAGCTTCACTAAAATCAATGAAATCACACTAAGTAGCAAATTAAATCCTAGCAGAATTCTGCATAATATTTGGAAAAGGAAAAAGCCTGCAGCTTCTTTATGATTATTGAAGCAGACTAACTACTGTAACAGCAAAATACACTATTATGCTCTTGGATTTTTCTGTGTTTTCATGATCTCAGGTCTGCTCAGGATCTGAATCTGTCAGTGGAGTGGGCCAAGGGTGTTTTCTTGTCCTAGTTGCATGCCTGAAGGGCATGAAATTCTGTCTTGGTTTAAATGCACTTGAAAAACAGGTTAAGTAAAGGTAAATTGTTCTCCAGCTCTTTTCCATGATCCAAAATGCTCAGACTTCTTTACAGATTTAAACTGTATGTCCCCACTCTCCTGTCAACATGGCCTTATAAACACCAGTAAGGAAAGAAAGGTGTTTTAAGGTTTTTGCTCTTTCTGAATTCTGATTCTGTTTATATACTGATATAACATCTTTCAAGCATCCAGAAGGAAAACAAGTCCTATTTTTTGTTTTAAGGATTTGAAATACTTTGCTCTAAGGATTTTATATACAATGCCAAAGCAATTCCTCTGAGAATTTCTAACAAAAATTTCCTGACAGAGGGATGACCTTTCTTGAACTGAAAACTATCGACATCTCACTCAAGAGAAAAGTGAGTTCATAGAACTTTGAACTGAATGACTTTTTTAAACTTTCAGGAACAAGGCAGAGACCATTCCTTCTTCCCAGACAAAAAGTATTGCTTAATATTTAAAGCTGACTGAAACAAATATTCTGGATGAAATCACTTTTTATGAGAAGACAGAAGATAAACTATATGCACAAAGTAAAATGTTGATATAAGCAACACTGAGAAGGGAAACCGCTAAGAAGGAGTTTAACACATAGTTTATAATTACAAAGGAAAATGAAATGCACTTAATTAGCTGCACTTTATGGCAATCATCTAGTCATTTATGATAGATAGTATAACACTCTGTGCAATTGAAAAAGCCAGAATTACCGTATTTAAAATCAATAATATTTGGAACCATTTTGAATTAGAAGGCAAAATGTCCACAGAAAAACATAATCAGTTTTCTTCTTCTGACTTCCTCCTATACTGTGGACACTCTTGGTCATGTTCTGAGCCCAAAACCACTGAAGATTCCTGTACTAAACTGAAGTTAATGTTACATCTGTTTTGTCCCAGCCACAAAATGCGCTGACCAAATTGACTGTCAGCAGAGCTGGCATGTGAAATAGCAGGAGGTAAACATAAGCTGAAAGTACTACAGAGCTTCTCGCTTTTGTGTCCTACACAGATCTTGAAAGATGTGGTAATATCACTCTTCCTTGGCTTTCCTCCTTAGTGCACACAAAGTGCTGCTGCTAGGGGGTACAAAAGACTAGCTCTACAATGATACCCTTTCTCCTACAGAGTAACAAAGAGACACAGCAAAATTAGGCCTCTCTCCAGTGAAGTGAATGAAAGGTGTTCTATTTGGGTTTTAAACACAGTCAGAAGGAGGAAAAATCTCTATTACAAGACTGAGGTCATCCAAGGTAAATAGAGTTTAGCAAAACAGGTAAAGTAAAAGCAATATTTTGCAGAAATGTAATATAATTTAAGATGAAAATGATTAATCATTTCAGCCAAAATTGAGCATCACATTCAACTCCGAAGGTCATGCTGATCTTGTGAGAAAGAGGCTCACTCCATAGCTAAATGTTGCATTTAAGCTTACAAGGTAAAAGAGGAAAACATGTCAATGCCAGTAGGACCAGGGAAGTTATTGTCCCTCTGTACCTGGCACTGGGGAGGCCTCACCTTGAATACTTCACTTGAAGAAGGACTTTGGGGTGCTGGAACATGTCAAGCACTGGAGCTATTGGAGAGTCTAGAGACTAAGTCCTACAAGGAGCAGTTGAGGGAACTGGGGTTGTTAAATCTGGAAAAAAGGAGGCTCAGGGATAATCCTGTCACTCTCTACTCTCTATCTGCCTGAAAGGAGGATGTAGCCAGGTGAGGGTCAGCCTCTTTTCCCAGACAACCAGTGACAGGACAAGACAAAACAGCCTCAAACTGAACCAGGGTAGGTTCAGGTTGGACATTAGGAAGGATTTCTTCACTGAAAGTAGTTAAACATTGGAATGGGCTGCTCATGGAAGTGGTGGAGTCTCCATTCCTGGAAGAGTTCAAGAAACAACTGAACATGGCACTCAGTGCTATGGTCTCGTTGATATGGTGGTGTTCAGTCAAAATTTGGACTCAATCTTGAAAGTCTTTTCCAACCTTACTGAGTCTATGATTCTGTGGTTCTAAGATAGCACGAATGCCACCCCAGGTGTCCACTTAACTGGAAATTCAAAGGACCCAGGAGCCATCAAATGGTGGAGGAGAGGACACGGAGATCGAGCCTGAAGAGCAATAAGTTACGTTGTTCTGCTCTCAGAGTATAGGGAGAAAGTTTATTTGGAAGAAGCATCCAAGTAGGGTTTACAAGCATGTATCTCGTTACTTAATCTTTACAGATTATGTAGAGTAAATTAATATTTATTTATTAATATAAATTAATATTTAGGACACTTAAAAACTAATTTTTCCATAACTTGGAGACTTAGCTCCTCTTCCCTTCTCATTTATGCAATAATTTTTCATTATGCTATTGCTTCTACTTCTCCACAGCATTAGCAAAGATTCAGCACAGATCTACTGAGATGGGGTAGGGGAGGGGAAGGGAATTTTCTTGTGGAAGGTTCCAGGAAGTTACTGGGGTATGGTGAATTGTGGTTTGCTTTTTTCTTGAATCTTATACAAGAGAGAACTGAAAAATATTACCAGACAATCCCTTTTTCTTTCTTTTTTTGCCATAGGTTTAATGACAATTAAAAGGAAAGTATATACCTAAGTTTTCATTACTAAAGAAAAATATAAAAAGAAGCAATGCAAAATGAGAGAACTATTTTCCACCCTCTTGTAAAGGACACATACCTTGTGAAGATTAAAAATAAGAACATTAACATCATGACTAATAACAGGAAGCTATTTTTTTCATCTATTAGATTAAAATAAGAACAAGTTTAATATTCATAAGCTAGAAGAAGCAATCTTTCATGCATTAGTTCTAAATAGAAAAAAGCAATTTCAGTATCTTTCAGGCTTTTATCAGTAACTGAATTTGTCATACTTTGTGAAAGATAGGTCACTGCAGACATTTTTAAATCATTTTTAAAGTAGTGGCACACCAACAGGGCATTTAACCCATTAAGGTGACAGGCAGGATAGATTCAAGCGAAATATGTATTTTTAACTTCTCTTTATAAATTTTTATCAGTAGTGTCAATAGATTTTTGACACATAGTCTTGTTAGTACTTTCCCTGAAAACTTATTATTATTTAAACAAAAAAAATCCCCCAAAACTCTATCCCACTCCCCCTCAAAAAAAGCCAACAAAAAACCCCAATCAACATCCCTAGAAATACAAACAGAATCACCCCATCATAAAACCCCTTGAACAATCTGGAATTTGAATTACCTGTGCTAAGGAACATAAACATATCTTAGAAGATGATTTCTTAACTCTCAGGTTACAGACCTGTCAGAATCTTTTCCTTCCTCAATACAAGGAAATAGTTCACCACAATGTTGCCATACTGTGTTCTGCATAATGCCATATTCACTGACTATAAAATGAAATGCTCCTAACATCAGCATAAGTAAGATTGCACCCATTTCTTCACAATTTAATTGTTATGGTGACACCATGAAGCACTGTAAATGCTGATTTATATATATTTTTTTAATTCCAGTATTACATAAAATGGACTGATAGGAGTTTGACAGCCTCTGACTAGATTCTTTTAGAGGTTCCACATTAGGAGGATTTAGAGTTTAATACCAAATTTACATTATATAATTGTTGTTTTATGGCATTTTTATTTCATAGAGTATTACAGCAGCACACTGAAATCATACCAGAGGCACGATGTAGATATTGCAACATGCAGTATTGCAATATGCAATCACCATGCAAACATGCTTCCCATTACCAGTCCCTGAATTCTCATCAGCATGGTGCTGGTGTGTCAAGTCACCAGAAAGGAGCACAAGGGATGAACCAGGTCAAGCCCATTACTCCCTTCAAAGCTCATTTTAGCAGCTGGCCAGTTTTCAAACTTATCCTTGGGGTGAGCCACACGTACACTGCTTCCCCCCATGCTGCTCTGGCTACCTCAGAACAGTAGTCTCCACTAATTGTCTCAGCAAAAGCTGTTTATACAGCCTGATGACTCACTGGTACAGTTGTGTGTATCTAAGCTAAAGTTTACTTTTCAGTCCCCCTAAAAAAAATGCAGCTTTCTTTACAATAATTGGTCATTCTTGACATTCTTCCTTGAGCTCATTATTTTTGCCCTTCTCCTCCAAGTCTTCCTCCATTGTGGGGAGATTGGTCACAGTGAAACAGTATCAGTGTGGTGCAAGTGCAAAGGTTCACAACTGCTGGGCTCCATTTCATATCTCTCTAATTAATGTGTGTATATGCAGAATGACTTTTTCCTCTCTCCCCCCTCATGTGCTCTATCTTGTTGCTTTCTGAATTTAGCTGAAATTAGGATTTTTAGATACAAATTATTACTATGTTTTTCCTCTTTTAACAACAGTATTCACAAAAAAAATAGTTCATACTTATGGCTCATTGCAGCTGAATAATGCTTAAACATGTCTTTTTTAAAATTCTTATGTGTTCTACATTTTAGTTGCTAACCTCAAAACAAAGTTTTCAGTAGCTTTCTTTAGGAACTGCTTAAGATGAAGACCAAAATGCAAAGGACAAACTGATGGGAGGTGAACAGGACTTTGTCTGTGTTACAGTGCTTCTTTTGAAGACATGACCATAGTTTTGACATGAGCTCTCCTATCTCAAATTGATTAGTAAGTTGACAGATCACTTTATTCCACTACTGAACCATACTGTAAATGTCTAGAAAAGATTTACTAGAAAATCTGATTCTATGGATACGCTTAAGTGGATATGATCACATTTGGACACATACTCACGTCTTATCTACAACGTTTTTTTCAAGTCCTCCTTCCCTCTGCCACAGAAATTTTTCAGATACATCAAAAGGAACACTTACCTCTGCATATTTCATCCTGTGCAAGTTCCACACTCAGGATTTCCTGAAATCCAAGAAACATGTTCCAGATTTCAAATGAGAATATCCTTGGTTTAAAGTGAGATGTTCTGAGCTAAGGACTTGAAGTGACAAAGCATACTGTTTTTTGAATTTTACTTAGGCCATACTCTAACACAGCCTTAACACTTGCAGGTTTTACATTAAACTCAATCAGAAACTCAAACAACTAAAACAAACTAAGTCTCCATCCCCAAGATGTAATAATAGAATCACAAGACAACTGAAGTTTGAAGGGCCCTTGGCAGGTCTCTAGTCTGACACTCTCCTAGTCACAGCCAGTTCCACTAAAGGTCAGATGAGCAAAATACAGACAGGTGTTGAAAAACCCCCAGGATGGAGACTGCATAGTCTTTCTAAACAACCTGCTCCCATGCTTGACTGCCATCACAGCTTTTCCTTCTATCCAGCCTGAAACTCTTGATTTAATTTATGCTGCTGTCTTGTCCTCCTGTAGGGCTGTGAAGAATCTAACCCTGTCTCTTTTATAACCTCTCATGGGTACTGGCAGGCTGCTATTAGCCCATCTCTGGGCTGAAAAAGCCTCCTTTTTCAGCTTTCCTCATAGAGCTGCTAGCAGAAAATGGAAACAGGTTCCAGCTCATCCCCTCATTCAGATTGAAGTTTTCAGTCAGGCCACCACCTGTATTTGAGAAAGCTGAACTTCAACTGTAAGAGCTATAAGAGCAACCATGGTGATCCAATATTTGTTTAACTTCACTGAAAATAAAACGGTGAGAAGTTGTGACCATTGTTTGCACACAGTCTGGACAATATTGTCAAAAAAGAAGTAGAATTATTGAAGGCAAATAATAATAAGCACATCACTCAACCTGTTGGTCATGTCTCTCTCGATGCAGACCAGGATGCAGTTGGATTTCTGGGCTGCAAGCACACACTGCTGAGTCATACTGAGCTTTTCACCCACTAACACTCCCAAGTCTTTCTCCCCAAGGCTTGCCTCAGCACATTCTCCACTCAGCCTGTACTTGTATTTTAGATGTGCTAATAGATGAGCTTGTGCTTTAAGATGAACTTTCCTTTGTGGCAGCCAAAGGAAACTTTTTCAGTTACTCAAGCTTTTCTAAAAAATTTTCTTTCCACACTTCATATTATTTTGCATATATATAAATACATCTATTTTCATACATCTATTTAAAATAATTGGTGCTTTTGAATAGTCAGTTTTACTTGCCAGCTCAGTGTGGCTGATTCGATGATTCACCAAAGTCAGGACTGTTTAAAATTTATGGGGTTTATTCTCCTTTTGTCAAGCATTTTCTACATACAGAACATTCACGTGGTATAAATTACAGAACAAAAACTGCATGAGACAGACTACTGCAATTGAGTAACAGACAGTTTACATGATTATTGTTTGATCACAATGGAGAGGAGATATTAAAAAGGAAAATAGATTCAGTAGCTAGAAATGTAAGCAAATTTTTATCTCAGTTAAAGCTACTTACCAGGAGGTTCGCTCAAGCTAAAGAGAGATCTACTGTACCACACAGGGCAGAATGCTTAATGCACACAAGATTACAATGCTAGAAAATTCCAAATTTCAAAGCAATTTTACACAATCTAAATTGCAGTAAAACTTTGTTTAAAAAAAAGATTTATTTTTTTCTGATTGCCTTCAGTAAATGGAGGTCAGTTTAAGAGTTTATAAGCATTCTTTAGCAAAAACGTAATAAAAATAAAAATACTCTCAAACTTCTAAGTCATTGCTCTGAGTCTGGATAGATGTTCACTGCTGGCTTTCTATTGACTTGTTATTCTGCTTCTGGGAATCTTATTTTTCCCATTTACACGTTTAACTAGTGTTATATTAGAATACTAAGTAAGCAAACTATAAAAAATACAAAGTTTTTGTTGTTTGTCGTTTGTTTTGGGGTTTTCTTTTTTGTTTGGTTGGGTTTTTTTTACACTAATCCAGTTGGATGCAAGGACTAGAAAACCTGTTGAGCTAACCAAATGGTTTAACAAATAGGAGTCAATGGTACAATGAATAAGCAAAAATATTATCTACTGGTCGTAGTCTTCAGTTCTTTGCATTCTCATTTTCTTAAAATACATTTTCTGTATGTTTAATTAACAGTTTCCTCAAGGATATAAGTGAAGCTTTGTGATGCCAGGTTTTTAGAATGTGGTATATTCTGAAAGGATGTGAAATATTTCTCTTCAGTAGACTTGAAAGTCCTTGCTGATGCCACCCTGTGATAGCTGAAAAACCTAACATCTATTTTTTTTCTAAAAAAAGGTTAAGCTTCTGCAAGCAGCTTTCTCAACTAAGACACCATAAAAATAAACTCCAAAATGCAGTGATCAGAAAACACTGCAAATATTTTTTCTTTTCCTGTCCATGTATGTTGCACAACTTGACACCTGGAATTTGATAACAAAACTTTCTTTCCAATGACAAGCAATCCTGTAGCCACAGTGGGAATAAATTTTGTAATTTCTATGTTTGTCTTTCTTGTGAGATTTTCGCTTCAAGGCACAAAAAGATTTAACAGTGGACTGGACAGGACATAACATTTCAGCTTAAGGAGTCAAAGGTTGTGGTACAACAGCTCTTGTTTCGTGTCTGAAGCAAAACAGCACAAAATTTCAATCATATCTAAGTCTTCCATTAACAAATGCAAAGTATCATATTAAATTTCCTGAAGCTTTTTTGGTTGTTTTTGGGGATTTTTTTTTTCTTCTTTTTTTACAATCATTTATTATGGTTATCATCAATTTCCATATTTAGTTATCTCAAACAACACAATTTCAGTTGATAATTAATAAGGAATACCATTATCAAATAGCTATCATTTTAGTCACTTTTATGTGGAAGTTGATTCAAATTGTGTACGTCAAAGACATAACAGGTATAGAAGGGCCTAACAATTTAAAATAAAAATTGTATAAATTTGAAGAATGGTGTAATTTGAGTGCAATGTACTGTAAAACTATTAACTCAATAAATATCTAACACAGATTCTTATGCTTCTCCAACCCAAATTACTGTGTTGCCTTTCTCCACTTCGGTGATTTCACAATTTAACTTATTGAGCCGTCCATCCAGGATAAACAGAGACTCCTTGGAAGGGGTCATGAGATACTGACCAAAAAGGCCACTGTCTTTTATAAGACGGTTCTTACTGTTCCAAGGCCATTCACCTGCCTTGATGGGCTCCTTCAGACTCTTCACCATCTTCACCTTGCCAGAGGAGAGCTCCATGAAGAGAACATCAGTTTGCGTGCTGGAGCTGCAGTAGACATTGTATTGATGAGCTTCAGTGAAGGACGGCTGAAAAGCCACATCAGATATGTGCAAATTAGTGTGAATGTCAAACGCATCCTGTATTTCTCCTCTCACTGTTATGGACTGGATCCTCATGAGGCCTTTGGCATCATCGATGCTGAGAAGGTAATGTCCATCTGGAGAGATGTGTGGCGTGCCCGTCACGTCACCATTGTATCCAATCACGGAATCGGTAACGCTATCCACTATGAGCTGTGGCAGGACAGCCCCAGTGGTGTCAGGCTTACAGCAGATGAAAAGATATCCTCCAAGATGTGTATAAGCCAGTGACTCAGGAACGCAGTTATAATCCTTTAAACTAATTGTCTTGATGTATGACATTGTTTCCAGATCAATTTTCTGGAGCGTGGGATCATCCTTATGAAGAATATATCCAAACCTGAAAGGAAAAGCACAAAACCAAAGTCAGAGCTACTGTGTGCATTATATATGAGTGAGGAAAGATACCATGAGCAAAGGAGATTATTAGTATGTGCAGCGATATATTGCTATATATCTCAGCTTCAGATGTTTCAGATATTAAGCAGTTTATAAATATTACAAATAATAGTTTATTTTTAGTGTTCTAGTAATTTAGAATTTATAAAAAAAAAAGCCTAAAACCCATTTATCTGATTAATGGGAAAGTTCTTTTTTCCTACTGACATGAGGGAAAAGGTAAACCATTACTTTTCAACTATCTATTCACTTCTAAATTTTACAAAAGCCAGAAAGGAGAAAAAGATTAAATATCAATAGATACCACATCCCACTTATTTGAATTCAGTTCATACAGCTCTTCGACTTACTTGGGATCATCAGCTAAACCCAGCACTCATTGTTATTCAGATCATTATCTGAATTCTCCTTATTTATTTCAATAGAAATGAATATCATAAAAGGATTTAGGTTTATGCCTCCTAATTATCCAAACACCACATTTCTTACAATTTAAATGACCCTTTATGGTCTTCCATACATCAAGGAACTTTTACTGAACATGAATAATATGGTTAAATTTTAAAATCCTAGAGCTGATTGATTGAAACCTTTTAATACAAACGGTATCACTATTCTATAATGGTAGTGTATATGTTCTGACTGCACAATGAATTGACTATATATATATATATATGTATGCAAAAAAGATGCTTCTAAATATTATGGAATCATGTGAAAGTATGTTAGCTTTACTTATCTAAGTAACTTTCACAGCACTTTTCCCAAACAGCTGTTTTCTTTTGGCACATTTCTTGGCATTTTCCTCTGAATTTTTGGTCCTAAGAATGAGGCTGTGTGATGATATATATATATATAATCTAAAAATACCTTTCACATCCTTTTGATATAAAGCCAGCCAGAATGTTCCAACAATTGGGTTGACAATAACACAAAATTTTCACACTATACTTGTAACCCTCGTGTATTTACTAATCAGTGAACTACCAAAGTAACAGGCAAAAAATGTTTCAGGAAATTGTTCAGTCAATTCCTCAGTATAAGGTGAATTACACTTGCACTTTCTACTGAATTGATGTAAGAACACTTTTTATTTTAGCCCCACCTTAAAAAATCCTTGCATACTGCTGCAGTGTCATAAAAGCAAAGAACCAAAGGAATTTTTCAAATTTTAGGGACCTTAGGATTTCATTTGGTCCAAATTCTGACAAAAGATGGGCCAGTGTGAATCAGACTGTCCATGATTACAATTTCAGATGATTATGAGATCATTTTTTGGCTTTGATTATTCAGCCACTTATAAATACATGAATTCAATCATCTTGGTTAGAAAAATGTGAGTCAGCTTTTTTGGAAGTTATGTCTAGACAACTTACTTAAGATAATGTTACTTTTCTATTCATGAGGTCTGCTGTTCTGTCATAGAAAAACATTAGGATCATCAGGCAGAATTTGATTTTTAGGTTTTTTGGCTGCAATGATGTCTGTTTCTTAATCTTTTTGGGTAACCATTAAGCCATTGATTCCTGGTTCCATTATTAACTAGTAAGCATTTGTCAGCTATAAGAAACAGACCTATGCTGTATTATGTACAGAATCATCCTGTAACAGAAAAGGCTGAATAGGTAACAACACTGACGCTTCACATGTCTCCATGTTTAATAATCAGGGTTGGTTATTAATCACATGAGCAGTGATTACAAAAGGACAACAGAATTGACTTATTGATTGTGTTTTTACATAACAATGTAAAGCAACAATCAGTGAACTATCCAGGAATGTTCACGTGAAGATAAAGGGAAAATACATACTTTTAAGGTCAATGTGACGACAGGTACTGAATAACTTAATTTTAAGTTATTATAATATTATTTAATCTATTTAAATAAAAATAGACAGAAAGGTTTTGTTTTAACTACTTTTGATCTCAATTGCACTTGCAAACACACACGAATATTTTTGTGTTTGAGACTGGCAAGCTGACCTTGGGTTTGGAAACATTATTTTTCTCTTTCAGCATACCAATATATAATCATGACAAAAATCATGAAATCTTTTTTAAAAGTGAAAGAAAGGGCTCTCATTGAGTTGTTCTTAGTTTACATAGGTACTAAATCACAGACTTAAATCCATGTGAAATTTTCCAATATACATAGACATACACTAAATCCTTACTGTGATTTTGAAAATACAGCAGTCATCATCTGTATTATTATATATATATATATATATATATATATATATTGGCATGTTGTTTTCAGAAACTGTATTAAACATAGTAATAAATTCTTTTCTGTAAAAAAAAATATCATTCATTTAACATTTTAATATATTTGATTCATTTTATTCTATGTATGTGTCCATCATATTTCATGGTACCTTTAATTCAGGAAAGAGACTTAAATTTTGACTGTGTTTTAAGTTGTACTTTAGTTTCTATCCTGCATGAGAGAAAACACAAGCAATCTTTCAAAAGAAAGGTAATCTTTTTTTAAAAACCCAAATGAATTCCTAGACATTTTCCACCACAAAACAAATTTAAAAATCTAAACACATATATTTTAAAGTGGTGAAAACCTAAATAAATTTAAAAATCTAAGCAGTTAAACTGGTCAAAACCTAAACCAATTTTTTTTTTTTTTTTTCATTTATCATATATCAAGTAAGAGGAAGAAATTTTTGTGCTGCTTGACAATTTATTTTTTTCTAAAGATTATTCCAGGTCATAAAAGTGACCTTTTTCTAAAGTAAAATACAAATGCAAAACAAGATTGGCATCAATTATCTAAATCAGCAAATATTACTTGCTGATTTAAATTGTGATTAAAATGAAGGATTTAAATCAATTTGGTTCAAAGAAATCTGCCTTGCTCATGATTATTTGATTAAGCAGTGTTAATGATCTGTTTATGCGACATTTTTGCATTCAAATATTATTGGTTTCAAGAGGAATATATAAGTTACTAATTTTTTCCTCTCAAATATTATTCCCAGAATATATGCTTTTGAACCACAGGTACACCTAACCTATGTTTATTTTGGTTGCATAAACTCTTTGATTACCAAATCTGAATGTGTTGGCTAAGGTTAAAGGAAAAGTCTTGTCTACCTTCCCTAGGGGTAAGCTCAGCTGGGCATGTGGAAAGACTCACTCACATTTGACATCCAGCTTCCAGCTTCTCACAACCTGGTGCTGCCTTCTCTCAGACAAATCCCCTAAACTCTGCCAGTTTCCATAAGCATTCCCCAAAACATGCCATTAAGATAAATTCAGCTACTGTGGAATAATTAAAATCCTTTAAATGTTTTTTGTTGACTAAACTGGTCAGTGTGAATGAAATATCTTAGGAGCCATGGAAGAACATTGACGTAGACCTTTGCACTAGCACAGACAGATTTAATAAAAGTTATGTTTGTCCACAGCAAGGGACTCCAGACCTCTAGACTTAGCCAGAAAACACATTTTATAACAAATCAGCTGATAAAATAAGGATACTAGTTTCTTTTATAGCATTATCTGTCTCTTTGTAATATTTAGTTCACAGTTCAAAAAGCCACAAGTAAAAAAAAAAAAAACCTTACAGTATCACAGACAGACTGTTCCTGCAATGTAAGCAGTGGCTTCAGCTTTGGTAATTAACTGAAAACTACAGAAAACTGGCTTGAATATTTTACCCACTATATCTGGTGCTGCATTTTTATTGCATTTGGGAAATCCACTATCCCTTGCTCCAGAGCTATTAAGGAACTTGATTTTATACGCTACAACACTAACCACATGTATTCTGATAACCACTTATACCTGAATGGTTGTTTACAATGTATCTTAAAGTGTGCAAAGAACAGTTTAATGCATTTTTTCAGTGATTATTTATTTTCAAACTACAATTATTTACTATTATTTTCCACGCTATTCATTGCATTCTATTAACTTCTGAATTGGAAAAAAAGATTTGTGAGATTGCTCTCTTCCCTTCCTCCCTCAAAGTACTGACTTCTCTAGCCCTGATAAAATATAATTCTATTTTCTTGTGACATTAACACAGGAAAGACTTTTTGCTTTATCATGTTTTCTAGTTCAAAATTTAAAAAGTCACTGCTTTGGACACAGATGTAGTTAGCCCAGTGTAATGTTTCTGCAGCTGAATACACTGAGAGATAAGTTATGTGAGCAGAATAATACACAGAACGTAAGTAGCAGTTTTTAGTTACTGATTTCAAGGCACTGAAATAAGATATCACTGAAATACAGATATTACAGAGTGTAAAGAAAGCTGAATGACTGGCCTAAGGCTATATGATAATCCATTGGCATAGTCTAGCTGAAAATATAGATTATCTAAGGCCCAGCATGGTTTCTAACCTATCATACTACAGGCTACCATTGCAACTGAGGTACTAAAGAGACAAATGTGAGAAAGTACATACAGCAAAAATACATAGCTTTGAATAAGCGTATACAAAATCACTCCATCAAAATAACATTTTTGACTACTAAAAATAGACAGAACTTTGGACCTGGCTGGGAGAGAAGTTGGTAAAATTTCATGAAGGATCTATCCTTCCCAAAACCGGGAGTATGGCTGCCAAAAGTAATTTATTAGAACTAATAGGATTTCATCAATACTACTGTTTAAACAATTCTTTCTTGGCTGTCATACTGCCTGCAACATTTCAGTGCTCCAATTAAAATTCAGTAAAGCTGGACAGGGATGTAAATACCCTAAGAGACCAACAATACAGATAAAAAGAAGGGAGGGAAAAATCATTTAAAGCTGCCAGTCTTCTTGGGTGTAAAAGGATTTGGCAAGCTGTGTGTTTGATATGTTTGTCTGCCTGTCTCAGTGAGAGCTGTGTGGCTGGAGTTTTGAGAAGCTGAACAAATCAAGAGAGGTCTGTTCCTGTGCCTGTGAGGTTTGTGAGGCTAATTCTTAGTCTCTGAGAATTGCTAGGCAGAGGCGTAAGGATGGAAAAAGTAATGATGTTGTGGAGGGAAGGTACAGAAGGGAAAAGGGGAAATGAAGAAAACTGATAAGAAAAGCTAAGAATTCCATGTCTGGCATAGTTTAAAAACCAAACAGAAAAAAAACAAAGAATGAGAAAACATACTTTTGTTACCTAAGATGAAAAAGTATTTTACAAGCCACCAGCAACTGAGGAAGCTGATAAGGTTTTTTTATAAGAATATATATCTGTCAGGTTAGATAATTTGTACCTAATTATCTTGAAAGAGTTGACTAGCTCTTAGCATTTTAATAAATCTCAGAATAACAGGAAATTTGGGAAGTCTAAAAAAAAAGATTGTTGAAATATTCATAAGACAAAGTCAGGTATCCGAGCTAAACTGAACAGCTTGATGCATATCCAAGAGAAATAATAAAAGAGATGATATGAGAATGAACTACAGAAAATCATAAATATAATGCAGTCAACATGGGTTTATGAAAAAATGAACTTTGTCAGACAAACTTAATTTAATTTTTTTATTAGAAAACTTTCTGAATGTAACTGAATATCAGCAGGGCATAGCTTTTTTGGAATAAAAACTCATACCTGAAGGAAAAATAATTTATCTATAATAAAATGTAGTTGTCAAAGCAGAATAATCATTTTACAGGAAACTTCTTGGTACAAAAGCTGATACTTCACAAAATTTTCACAAATGATTTGGATGTAAATGTCTATGAATGTCCATGGCACTAAAGTTATAGATAATGACAGCAAAATCATTATAGTCAGTTGCTCATTCAAGAAAAATGTGTTCAAAGGTAGACAAGTGTAAAGTTGAGCAACTTTTCAGGTGAATGAGGGATGTAGGACATTAACACTGAACAGAATCCTAAAAGGCAGCAGCTATAAAAGGATTTAATGATCATAGCTGACATGCAAGTCAATATGAAATCTGAATCTAATGAATCAAAAATAAAACCAAGACCCAAAAGCCTCTGTAAAGTCCTTAAGAGTATATCAAAAGTGAGTTAAGAATAATACAACACACTCATACCTGTATACTACACTGGGGAGACTAAGCCTAGAATGCTCCATATTTTTTTTATTTTTTAATTATTTTTTTTTATATAATTTCTGTCTTTCAAAAAAAGAAATAAAAAAATAATTAGGGGCAAGGAAAAACCTGAAAATTGTTTGAGGAATGGAGACAATGGTTTTATGCAAGAGTCTGAGTCCAATATAAAAATGGTTGCATATGGAAACCAGACAACGTTAAATTAGGAGTAGGTAATTTTTTCTAACAATGGGGACAATATACCATTGCAACCAACTACCAGAGACATGATGAATTTTCTGTGGTGGGAATCTCCAGGTAAAGATTATACTACTACCTGCTTGGATAAGTAGATGTAGTTTCAAAAATATCAGATTAATTATCTGAATTGCTCAATGACAATTTGAAATGTTTAAAACCGAAAGTATATGCAGAAGTCAGAGAAGATGTTCTCATGGCCTCTTCTAGATGATGGATATATGAAATACCATTTTTTTGGCTTTGTTCATATAATCAAAATTGCATAGATACAGTAGATTTTAATCTTATACTAATTCATTTGATGATGAGATTTTTAACCATCATAAGATCACAGAATGGTCAAGGTTGGAAAAAATCTTTAAGATCATACAGTCCAACCATTCCCCCAGCACTACCTGTGTAACCCCTCAACCACTAAAGCATATCACCATATCATCCAGACACCTCTTGAACACCTCCAGGGGTGGTGACTCCATCACCTCCCAGGGCAGCCTATTCCAATGCCTGAAAAGAAGCAACCAAGCGTTTCAAACCTCATGAAATGACTGTGATTTGACACAATCCCTTAGCTCACAGACACACACACAAGTAGAATGCAGAGGAGTCTGCCTTCCTGCAGGCCTAAGGTTGTGATGACACTTTCCCATCCACAGTATAGAAAATAGCAGTTTTTTAAAACTTACACTGTGTCTGATCTAAGTAAATGTGAATTTCACACACGAGTTACTAATAATTTTACAATTACTGATCTTTCATACACACACATCTATTTTGAACATAAGCATCCTCCTTGACATTGGTCTCCAAATTCAGGAGGCTTGTGAATTGCTAGTAATATTACAACTATAAAAGCTATATAATGGGGTGAAAGATGTTCTAAGGCTGAATGGTCATTCTCTTGATGTTTAGTGATCTAACTGTACAAGATCATGGTGAATAGGTTGCGGGAATGGTGTTAGACCACAGAGACCTGCTTCAGAACAGTTACCTGTTTACACACAGCAATGATCAGTTGCAAATAAATTTTAGTCCACTCTCCAATAACCTAATTGCTGCCTTCTAACTAACAGATGAATCTGTTTTCCCCTCTCTACAGCATTATGAACATTCTCAGCATACCAGTGTCAGCTTATTAACTCTGCTTCCATTGCCAGATTGGCTCTCATCTTTCTGATGAGGAGACAAGAGCAACTATTAAAAAAAAAATATAGTAATTACAAAATTTGTGAGAAAAAGTATTGCAAGTCACTAAGGTGACAGTTTTGGATTGCACCCGCAAGTAGATTGGGGGATGCAAAAAAGCTGTATGTAATAAAACAGGGTAAGAAAATGTTGTCCTCCAGGGGTGTCTACAGAACCAACAAAAATAGGAACATTTCACAAAACTTGTATTAGTGAGACTGTTGTATGAGGTTTCTGCAAACCAAATCTGTAAGTGCATGTGCTGAGCTTTGACTACCTCAAAAATTCTTTTTCTAGTTCATTCCAAAGGAATGCTATTAAATCTGAGTAAAGAAGTCTCATTACTACTCCCTGCTCTACAGAGATGGAACCCAGCCCCCAAAATAGCCAAAATGTAACTTTCCAAAGCGCTGGGCTACCTAAAAGGATAAAAAATACAGCCATGTATAACTATGTCATGAAGTTATGTCTGTCACCTCTGTGCATTTTAGCCTGTCTTTTTACGTTTAGGCTGTTGGAAAACAGCAAGTGATAGTTGAGAACACCTTCACTTTTCCAGAATGTTTTTTATATAGTTGATGGAATATTCAATTCAAAATTTCCTCATATAGCTTAGTATGTAAGTCTCCCACTGCTCATGACAATATTTATGAGAATTTCAACCCTTATGTCTCTTCTTGCAGTGAAATCATGCACAATATCAGCACTTAAAGGTGTTTCTCACAGTGCATATTGAAATCACATGTAATTTAAACCTGCCAGACATGAGAGAAAATCTTTACATTTCCACTAATTCATTGTACAGTTAATGTAAGTGGGAGCTGTAGCCTGTGGGCATATCACTCCAATTGGACTAAAAGCTAGAACTGTGAAATCTGTGATTGTTTCTTGCTTCACTTACTCCCTATGAATAAACAAGATTTTAATCCCAGATTTTCAAGATTTTTGACCATATGTTGTGACAAAAGTTTAAAATAGGTAGGGCTAATTATACTTCCCAACTCTGTAGAAGTTTCTGTAAGAGAAGTATGCTGGATTTGGCTGAGATGGAGTTAATTTTTATCATACCAACCTGCATGGTGCTGTGTTTTAACTTTGTGAACAAAAGTGTTGATAACTCACCAGTGTTTTAGTTACTGTTGAGCACTGCTGGCACAGCATCAAGGCCCTCTCTGTTTCTTACTCTGCCTTTCCCATGAACAGTCTGCAGGTTTGGAAGAGGTTGGGAGGTGACACAGAGGGCTACCCCAAGGATATTCCATGATATGTAATATTACGTTCAACAGTAAAACTTCTTCCAAAGTAGCTGTTGCTCCTGCTAAGTGGGAGTTCAGGCTCTGGCTGGGGACAGCTCTCCACAGGGAGTCATTAGTTTACCTTAATATGCTTTAAAAAGCCCAGTCAAAGGGAAACTGAGCTAACTAAAATTTACTCATCCAAAACAACTTCAAAGACATGGGAAGAGTATCCTAAAACGTGGTAATTGTAAAATGCAATTAAAAATAAAATGCAGATTATATGGATGATTGCCCTTTTTTAAAAAAAAGAAAAAAGAACATGCCCACATATCTAAAAATACATAATTACAGTGGTGAAGTTAATAATACTATAAATTATTAGTTCTGTTTTCATCTCAAAAAATAAATTCAAGACTATTTTTTAAAGTATTTTAAAGGTATTTAAAATAAAGGATTTCCCTCCAAGTTTTATGGGCCTATAAGTCTGTCTGTAAGACATATAGAAAAAAAAAGAACAGTAAACCCAGGAACTTCATCATTCTTCCCCCAAAGTAATTATCATAATTACCACTATCTTATTTCCTGAAAAACAGCCTAAAGATTCTCATTGCCAAGATGTCAAAATAATCTTTATAGCAAATCAGATTATTGCTCTACCAAAACTACTCTTCTCTCTTGCTCTCATCAGATTATCAAATGTCTCAGAGTGAGGGAAATCTTAATAAATCTTTCTTTGGAATAACGTGCATCGCTGAGAAGTGATTTATGACATAAAGCACTAACATTAATTTTTTTATTTTAAAAGGTATCAGTTTTGGAAAACTTACTAGGTATTATTATTACACATAAATATTGTCAGTTTTTACAATTATTTTCACTTCCTCTCTCTTTTCATACCTAATTTTCTGTTTTTTATCCACAAAATTCCATTGTTTGTAGTAAGTATAAAAGGTAAGAAACAAATTTTCTTTTCCTTACATGCTACCCAACTTTCACTTATGAGAAATTGTGCAAGTGCAGATTATCATTACAGAATTTATATAGCTGGCTCCCTACCACTGCCCAAAATAAATTATTCAATTGATGTCCTTTAAGGTGTGGGGCTTTCAAACCAGAAAAAAATCCCCAAACCTTTGTTCATGTAGAAAAATGGTTTATTATGGTTTTAGAACAAGTAATGTTGGTTTTACATAAAATTTCTCTTAAATTCTTTATCAAGTCTGTTCAGCCTAAGTAGCATTGACTCTGGAAGAGCTCAAGAAAAGTATTTTGCTTTTGAGGAATGAACAAAACATCTTTTTCCTCTCCAATAGCTAACTGTTCTTATATATCTGTTATGTCATTGCTCTTTACAGCTATACCAAAAATGCTTTCAATGTCATTAAACAATTTATAATGTGTACAGCTTCCTGCTCTGGATTTTGTGGGTTTGTTCCATAACAAGAAGTTAGGTTTCTATAAATTAATTAGAAATTGTATTGTAGAAGAATCATTGGTAGGATGTGCTATGTATTGGTAGTTGTAAGTGAACCTGAAAAACAAATCTGGATGAAATTTTTAGTGACTCACCCAGTTCTGTGGGAGGCTTCCTGGTTACAGGATGTCATATTTATGTGCATAACTCTCCATCTTCATCACTGTAGTACCTAAGTGATTTTTTTCCTATTTTCTAGTACTGAGAAAAGGCTTAATAAGAAATTTATTCCAGAGGATCAGTACTTACTGCCTGAACTTCAGCACTGCCACATTTTAATACCACTTTCCATATCTGAAAAGGGCTGACATTTTTTAGAAACCAAAATACATAGCCATTACACAAGGAGGTTGTTTACTGTCAAGTCTTTTCTGAATTCACTTGATGCAGTCACAGGGCAAACACTCATCCTGTGAGTTGGTGTATTTCACACTGGCAAGGATTCTGCTGCCATTTTGTTATGACTGTAAATAGGTGTGTAGCAAAAGATCATTAAGTATCTGTGGATTCCCCTTAGGACCCTTCTTCTGTCACCTAAATCCTACGGGACAGAGGGAGGGACAACAGCAGAAAAAACTCACACCAATTCAGTACTGAAAACGCATAAAATATCACTCTCACATACCTGCAGTTTACTTACTGCCAGTCTGCAGAGTTTTAATGAAGATATGTATTATTTGATCTAAAAAGAGTCAGTTATGAAACATAAGTACACACACATGCATGTGAGTATATAGCACAGGTACAATATCAGCTTGCGGTTGAAATATAGGAAGAAAATCACATACTACTGCATCCCTCCTTTCACTCTTTCTTGTAAGATGAGAACTGGAAAAGTAAAAATAATTTTTGCCTCATATATTCTGGGCCTTGGTCCTAAGGTTCCAAATACTTTCACTGCTCCTCTCTGCACAATCCTGCATCTCCCAAATTTGCCTTTAAAGACCCCCACTGATGCTGTTTGACATCAAGGGGTTGTATCCTTGAAAGAGATGACTTTTCCTTGTCCTCTCAAGCGATAAACATTCTCTCCCTCTTAGGATTAAACATAAATGTTTTCATTTGCAGCTGATGAACTGGAGAGTTGAATGCCTACATATCAGTATCATATATCATTTAGGACAGCAGTGCTAGATCTCGAGCCACACAGAGCTGAGTTCTGGGTGGTTCTGATAAGGATTTCAAGTAATACACTTTGAAATTAAAAAAAAAAGGTGCAGTTTTGATTAAGTACACATGCAGAATGAGTGCACTGCCACAATGACCAGTTCAATTTTAAGTACCGTGTTTTTTATAATCTCTTCTTTTCACCAGTTTATTAAAAATTGATATATGAACCAGAAAATAAAAAAAAATAAAAAAATTATATGTCTTAACTGTATCTCTTCCAGAGTAAATAAACATATAAATTTGTTTATATTTACACCAGTATTGCTTTGAAATAAACAAGAAAAAAACTATTTCTGCAGTCCAGTCAAGCCAGCTGCTTCCCTCCTCTTCAATTGTATCAGTGGTCAATAAGGAGGTTCAAGAATCGCCATGACAAATGTACAGCATCACCACAACTGCTTAGTGCAAAAAACATTCTCTACAGGTACTATTCCTCTTCTATGCACTATGTACGTCTAATTATGAGCTGAAAATCTAAGCTGCTATTTTTGCCAGCGGAAATTTAGACCACACAGTCAACAGAGCCTGAAGAATTTTTTAAAATAACCAGTACCAGAGGCCTGAAGGGGGTGAGAAAATTTCCTTATGTACTCCACTGTGTGTATAGATTAAATCTCCAGTAACCATTGCAGAAGACAGACAGCTTACACCCACGGATTCACTGTATTTTCACATCTAAACCTAGGTGCCTACAATCTGAACCTCACACTCACCATAAGCATCCTCTCAGCATGAAAACATAATATCCAAATATAGCCCTATAAAACTTTGTACATATTTGGACAATTGAAGCTTAAATGACTGACTTTACATCATGATGTGACTAAGATCTAAAATTATGTTTGAAATGTGATTGTCTCTTTCTCCAAGCCATTGTAATAAGTTTAGGTATCATACAGCAGTAGGGGCTATTAAAGCTGCTCTTTGTGGTCAGAAATTAATATTATTGATTAGAGGAATAGGTAGCACTACTGAAAGTGCCTGCATACAGTGAAGAATGTTATATAAGTCTCCATGCAAAACAGCTCTAAAAGCAGAGATATCCCAGAATTTTCAGGAATCTCTGAAGATGATTTTCACTGCTCTCAAAGCATAGCTTTAACAGAAAACCATCACTTCTCTTTCTACAAAAAGTATAATTTGCCAGCCATAATAATCAACTTCAGTATTTTTTCAAGGCTAGAGAGTCATCAAACAGACAAAGAGAAACTCTTCAGAGTCTCCCTTTCATTTTATCTCAGGGTTTTGGGGAGATCTTTGAACTGCATGCAAATCTCATGTATGAATTTTCCAAAAGCGACTTTGTTTATCACAATATCCTAGTGAACTATGATTTCATGACACTATTAAAGTACTTGTTATACTCCGACAGAACTAGCACCATGGTTACTGCAAAATATTGAGATGGAATCCACTTCAGACAATGAATTTACAAAAGATAACTAATATTTTTCAAGAATACTAAATATAATGGAATGAGGCTAGGACCATGCTATAGGTACTGATTTTAAAATTTTTGGAAATTTCCTGATTTATAAAGAATGATTTTTAAAGTGTTTCTGTGGACAGGAACTATAAAAGCTGTGAAAGGGAATGGTACACCACCTATGCTACACAGCTTTTCCAATTTTAAAGCACGGGTAACACAGGAAGAAATTAAAGCCTACTAAGGCACAATTACTTGAATTAATTGTAGCAGAGTTAGGTCCCAATCATCTTACCAATATTTACTGTCTTTATAATAGTGTGAAATTTATACTGTGTTTTGTGCAAAACACTAAAGCAAAGATAAAAGCAAAGCATGAAGAAGAAACTCAATGCAGGACTTAAAGGTATTAGAAAAGTGCTAAAGTCATGTGAATTCTGACACTACTTCTTTAAATTTAAATGGTATCATTTTTTCCCCCTCTTCCTTCAGGTAGAGCAACTTATTTTGCCTCTTCTATGCACACATAGCCAAGCAAGATGCAAGCGTGGAGCTGCCAACAGGTGGCAAATTAACAACCTGAGTTCCTCTGTGCTATTTTGTCCTTTTAGACAAGCCATATATATTTCTTACCACTCCAACTGCTGTCAATATAAAAGAGGAAATATCTAAGCATTGTTTAAAAAGATGAAATAGAGAAAATCTTTGTGATTTTTTCCTAGAAATGATGATACATTTAATTTTTTGTTTCTTTTAAAGAATACAGAAACATAAAACTTTAAGAAATGTATTCTTCATTTCAGGAAGATCAACAGAATAGAAGATGAGGAGAAGGAGAAGGAGGAAAATAATATAAACTGATAAAAAACTGATGTCCTCTATCTTTTCTGGTTTTGCCCTACCCCAAGAGATTACCCTTATGAAGACTATAGACTTTTTTAAAAATCTGAAATCTATCACTTCAGGAAAATTATATTCTCAAAATAGAAAGCAAATATAACAGAAGAGAATTAAATGAGCTACAATAAAAATTAACTGTACAAGAAGCAAAGAGCATTATTTTTTTGTACAAAAGAGAAATTTTATAACCCAAATAATTTTGTTTGAGAAAAAAGCCCCAAAGTATTATTTACTTTATCCTGAGTGAAAAAAATTTTGTTTAAAGCCTCCCAATATCCAACATTCTATGCCTTAGACACCTTCTTTTTTTTTTTTTTTTTTTTCTTTCTTTATATTTATGCAAAAATCAAACCAGGAAGATAAAGTTCTATTATTACAAAGTTTGATCAAATCTGCTCAAATCTGCTGACCAAAAGTCTTCTGGGTCTCAAAATAAAATGCCATTAACTACCCAAAACAGGTGTATTAGAGGTTCAGGGTCTACACTGATCCTATAAGCAGCTTCTCATCTGCAAACATGGAAAACTCCTACCATTTAAACAAAACACTGAAATAGAAGGGTGTTATAGAGCAAACATTGTTTCTGTCAAAATGAAGTCATCCACAGTAGCTTTGAAGAAGGAAATATTAATAATAAAGGAAAAAGGAAAATTGGTGTAAGAACTTTTTTCTTAGCTGTATAGCTCAATTGCCTTTACTGCTGCTTGGAGTTCTTGCCAGCAGTGCAACTAAGAATCTTTGAAGAACTTAACATACTACACTGCAAGCATTATTTACTTTATTATAATTACTCTTCAATTTATATCCATGCACTGATGATTGTAAAGAAGACTGCTTGCACTGGTATAATATACTTCAGATGCCTTGCATTCGTACCATTCAAATCATCACAAAATTAAGGTTTTTTTAGTTAAAGTGATTTTAAAATACACAATTATCATTGCCACATTGTATTACAACCTACTGTAGTATAATGCAGAAAATAAAATATTTACCTCTAGATAAAAATATTTTTAATTGTGGAAGTGTTTCTAGTTTTGTCTCAGGACTTAAAACATCATTGTTGCCTAAAATAGCTCATTTCCAGCAGGTTGCTCAGAAAAGACCTTTCTTTAATTTCTGCAGTTCAGAAATGGTTGTTTGATGATAACAAAAGGCTAAGCAGATTTTCCCCAGTAGGAACTGCTCATCAGCACAAATGGTGCCTTTCTTTTGGGTGCTATAACAGTTTTTGACCTTCCAAGTTTGCTTTCCTAATTTTGTTCCTGATGCTCTTGGCAACAGTAAGAACACTTGTTTCCTATTTTTCTCTTGTATCAGAAAAGGCACTTTTTTCTCCTTTTTTGGTATTTGCATGTAACAGAATTAAGCACAAAGCATCTTCCTATCTGAGAAAATATTTCCATCTTCTAGAAAATCTTAATAGTTCTCTATTTTAGTAAGTATTGATGTGCATGAATGCATACATTCACACACAAACCTGTAAAAATATTTCTGCCCTCTTCACCACTTTATCTGTTGAGTTGTTACTATTATTGTAAAATAAATATTTAAAACTCCCTCAAAAAAAGAGAAATAATATTTGCAGTAATATTGTGTGGATGTGATAATATACCTGGGAAGTAATAACCTAGCAGTCCTTAGGAATGTGGGAAAAAAACCCCAAAACAATTAAAGCCCACAGAACATAAGGCTCTTATGGAAAATGAGTAATTTTAGAATAAAACAATATCATCACTATAATTTCTGTTATATGAAGAACAGAATTTAATGGCAGGTCTAATTTTCTAAAAATATTGACTCTTTTATTATACTCCTGCTTGGGAAGAAGTTCTGGGAAGAAGGGTTTTGAAAACTTCAAGTTTCTGTGTTCTTAAAAATTTGCACATTAAACATCTTATCGGTACTTCTCCAATTAGAAGAAAAAAATACCTATCCAACGGGTAATCTGTGAAATTTACAGCATATGTCAGATGAAAGAAGAAAATCAATATGTAGACAGATATAACTTGCTTTCAATAAAATTATTATTATTATTATTATTATTAGTAGTAGTAGTAGTAGTAGTATAGGATTAAGCAATACCTTTCTATGATAAAAAGATGCCAGAAGAGATCTAAGCCATCAGATATCATAAGTGTGCATAATAATACTGATGAAAATAAATATAAGTCTTCATAGATTTATTCAGAAAGGAACTTAATATTCAATTGTAAGTAGTATGAAATGAACATTTTTAGATCTGTGGCAGCAGATAGTCTTAGTAACAAAAATACTCCTGATTAGATCCTGAAGTGTATTGAAATATAATAGAAAAGGACATTGCAAGGGCTAGGGGCAAAAGAAACGAAACCCAAAAGAGACCTGCTGTCTCAGACAAAGGGGATAACAAGTGCTGAATATCACCTGAGAGACCTGAATGAAAGTGATCTTTATAGTAAGTATTCGAAGATTTCAGAGATTGATATTCACAGATTTGTTCTGAAGATTTTATTCTTTTTTGATATTGCTTTTTATATATTTCATATGGTTCCTCTATTTCCACTCTCAGTGAGGGAGCTCAGTGTAGAGAGGATAAAACTGGATGTCAAAGACTCTCTACAGTCAATGATGGTCAAACATACTACAATGATTATTTTTTTTCTCTCTTTCTTTACTCTCTCAGCACATACTGACCATTATTTTGAAAAATAAGGATATCAAGGACTGCAAGATAGCCGTGCAAGACAGAAGGGAAGAAATATTTCAACAAGGGCTTGAAGGAATCCTGACAAGTGTTATGTTCTTCGAATAAAGAGATCTCGAATGAAACTTTGTGCTCTGAGACTGAATAGAAAAAAAATCCATTACTAGACAATATGTAACAGATATAGAAGATAATAATATAAAATAGATAGTTTCATGCATTAGTAAGCTTTAGCTTCTAAGTTTATCCTACATCATATTTAATAAGATTGTCTCTGGATTAAACACCACAAAAATAATGCTGCTGAGCTGAAGTAAATGACATTGTAAGTGTCATCAACAAAATCCTCACTCTTATTGGGATAGTTTTCACTTGGGTGGAAAAACCAAAAGTGATAAAATCTATTTATTTGGGGAACAACTGGGCAAGTTGTCTTCTGTAACTCAGCTGGATAAATTAAGTGTTAATTAATTAATTAATTAATTAAGTGTTTTCAAGCACTTCTTGCAGGAAGAAATTATTTCTTTCAAAACACTGCACAAAGCCCAGGACTTCTGACTCTTAGTGTACATTTGCACAGTTTAGGGATGAATTCTGAATTTTTAGGGTACTAGTGATGCAGGTGTCTATGAATTGTTTGAGTTCTCCCTTGGGGAGCACTTGCAAGATGTGTATTAGGATACACTTTAAAATTATTGCAAATTCTCCTCCAATGCTGACAAGAAATAATCCAAGAAATTTTAGGACAAAGGGAAGTAACTTGATTTCTACATTTATAGTATCTAGGAATATATGAAACTGTTTGTGTTATATCATAAAGGAACCCACACAACAAAAAGTCTATTGTTAGTGTTGGCAGCAAATGCATTTTTCTGTCTCATACTTTCTGGGGAAGGAGAGCTAGAAATTTAATAAAAAAAATCCCCAATCATTTTTAAAGCAATAAAAGTCAAAGAAATGGCAAGCTATCCAGACACAGTGAACAAAAGACATTCTAAAGATGCTCCTAAATGTCAGTACAAGGTAGGATAGGATTAAGAAAATCTGGCAATTCAGAAAAATGTGGTAACATCGAGGTGGGCAGGTGCCATATGGACTGAACAGTGAAATTTATATATGTCAAAATAAATAGTCAGCACTAGTACAGAATGAATAATGAGGTGGAGATAAGGACCACAAAGGTGATAAATTACACACATCAAAACAGTCTCAACAGATTTTTTCTTCATTTTAAACATGAAGTGCACATACTGTTAGAGCTGGGGATATGTGAACATTCTTAACAAATACTAAACTTTACAATTCCTTTCTCTCCTATTAGTTTTCACTAGGGACCCAAATTAAGAAAATGCTAGATGGAACCAAAATAAAACAAAACAAAACCAAAACAAAAAAAGCCCATATTTTTTTTTTTAATATAGTAAAATATTATTATTATATTTTGCAGATGGAATTATCAGAGATGACATTTGATTTAAAAATGTAAGATTATAATGGGAAAAAAGATCAGGCACATGATAGCAAATGTTTGCATTCTAATTTGTAGATTATACAAAGGTGAGAGTTGGTTAGAGTGGCTCTGTTAAAATGGAAGCTGGATATTTTATTCACCATAAGATATTACCTGCTGACAGCTAAGGACCCATGGAAGGAGCATAAAGATATTCTATTTCTTTCTATTTCTGTAGATTTGGAAGTTTCCTTAAAGTCTTTGATTCATATGATTTAGGCTCATATAAAATGGGTTTGTAATATAACAAATAGGACAGCTTAAACACAATTAACAAAAATCTATTACAAATGTTAAAAAAAACAACTAATCAAATGAAAATTTCCAATCACATTTTTACTAGGTCGTTGTCACAGATCGAGATTACAGGACTATTCTTGCTGCTATCAAGAAAACTAGCTCCATCCAAGCCAGACCCAGCAAGATTTTTTAAAATAATTGTGTTCTGGTTGTTTCTTAGCAAACACACACACAAAAAAAAGGTTAATTGCACCATTTTAAGATTGCCACCAAGCTAATAAATGAGTCTTTATAATTAGGGGCATTTTTTGAAAACCAACGAGTAATCAAGGCAGCACTAAGATAACTTTTATCCACTGGGTACAACAAATTATGTGCCATAATTGCAGGGATTAGTTTCTTCTTATAGTTGATTATGTTTTTAAGCATTAGATTGTGTCATATATTTCTACATACAGGTACAGGTAGATACTGTATTTTTAAATGCAGGTGGGTTCTAGGAGACAGGTGCAACATTTATTTTTAGCAATGCTTTGTCCACTTCAGATGGAAGATGATATTTTTCCCAAGATAAATATTCCTGTAATGACTTCTGCACATGCAAAAGAGAAGAAACCTTCCAGTGTAAAAAAGAAAAAAAAAATTACAATTTAGCAAAACTACCTTTGGCTGTATTACAGGTGCCTAGACTTACTCAAGTCAGGTTCCAGCTACTTTCTGAGCTAATGGGAAAGGTTAAGTAGAACAAAAGGATTCTTTTTTTTTTTTGACTGATGCTGTTGTTCTAAAGTGCTACAATGGCTGGCTGCAATCTCATGTTTCAGGTAGCATTTGAAGGGAATTCTTAATTCTAAATGGTCACACTGAAGTGGAAATGTTTTTTTATATAATCTTTTTTTCTGCTGACAGCTGGAATTTGTTGTTCAAGAGCTTTGTGACATTTTACTCAAGGTACCTAAGAGGAAAAGATTTGGACCATAAGTTAAATAAATTGGTCAAGCAGTACTGAATGGTCAGCTGATATGGGAAAAGGCATGCAGAATAACTGATTCCACAAACAAGATAGTTTTCCAGACTGATTCCTTATATGTGTGTGTATGTGTCTACATGTGCATGCATTTATTTTGCAAGGCTAGAAGCGGTCACACTGAATAAAAATACTAAAATAGTTTTATACTGGCTATATTTACATGTGAAATTAATTATTTATTAAATTTCATAGCACTGAGATTAAAATGAACTTTAAAATTGAAAATATTTTCTTCCTGAATTCCAAAATGCCCTGGCTTCTAAAATGTTATGTACACCTCTGAACATCATTTCAGTGACAGCAAATCTTAACTGGACTTGTGGAATGATGCCAATTATCTTCATGATTCCTATAGCTGCTTTCCCACAGGCACAGTTGGAAATCCGTAGTGCCTAGCACATTTTGAAGCCTGCAAACACTGCTCCTTGGCAGGTGGAGCACAGGAGTGCAACTGAAGGAGGATGCAGGTGTAAATTTGAGCACATGATATATCTTGTAATTTCCTAAAGGACTGAGATTTTCTTAGTTTAGAGATACGAAGTGACTACATTTATGAAATTTTTGTGTGGGAACATGTGAACAGAGAAGGACTGAAGTAGAGAATATAGGTGTGATGCACTAAAAAGGACTTCACAGTTCTAAAATGTTACTTATTTTAATAGTTGTTGCTGTTGCCAATGGTGGTAGTTGGACAAAGGAAGTTTCAATACTATAAAACTGTCTGAGCTGAATGTCTCAATCTTTCATTCTTTAGATAGCCTCTGGAACAAAGATGCTCTAAAATCCATTATTTAAAGCAAATATATATATATATATATATAAAAATGCAGAAAAGATTTTTTGCTGTCTCTTATCTTTCCCAAAAACCCTCTATTTTTCAAAAGCAACATATTAGGGACCAGAAGGGTCCTTCTTTTGAGGGGCAAATATGAGGAGAGGGGAAAAAATGACCACAAGGTTTTCATTTAGCTCAAGTCTCTCACTAAGACACAGAGTAGGAGGCTGCAGTGAACCCCTATCCCCCCTCTGTGTGCTGTGCCACCATGTAAGACTCACTGACAGATTCCACAATCCTTATTAGAAATTGCAGAATATTTTCTAAATCTTCTTTTCTTGCCCTGTTACTACTGAGCTGTCTCAGATTCCTGAAGCTTTCAAACTGTTTCCCTATATTCCCTTCATCACTATAGGCCTACAGCTTGATGACAAAGAACTTTTACAAAATTTCTGCTCCCCGAATGTGCATTGTTAACTGAATTTGTAAAATATTAAATTGTCTCTTAGCATTTGCCACTTCCATAGTTTCACTCAGAAAGTACTGAATAGAAAGCTTTCTCTGATTATGGAGGAATTTTGCAACAAAAATAATACCTTCTGTTTGATTATTTGCATAGAAATACTGAAAATGCTCTCACACCCTGTCAGCTACTTCACACCTCTGTAGGGGCTTAAACTCTGGAATGAAATGTGAATGTACTGACTCACTGCTCCACATGGGTTTCATTTAAGAAGGTTCACAGGAATGCATTGGCAGCACATTCCAATTACCTCTTAAAGAAAACCTTAGTTTTTGAATTGTTTTGTGCAAATGAATAAATGTAATTTTAGAAAGACTGCTTCCCCTATTGCCTACACAATGGAGACATAAAAGAGAGGAAAAACTCAAACGGAATATGTTAACTCTATTCAGATCCTGAGCCATCTCACCAGTGAGTTGATTGCTCATTCTTCCACTTGTTAGATCAGGTAACTGTATGACATTTAAAACACTGCTCCAAGATTAAAACAACTAAAAACTTAGAGTTACTCCATTACAGTGAGTCCATTTAATCCTGCTTTTGAAATACCTTACAGAGTGTAGTGAAAGACCTTAATTTATTCCAATTATCTTTTGTTCATTTCGATTTACGAACATTGGAGCTTAAATAATCAGCCCTTTTGCTCCTTAGGCTTCCAAGAATATATTTTCGTGAGTATTGCACAAGTCATCTTTCTGCAACCATCCCACACACTAATTGGAAAAGTCTATTTTTATGATGAGTGGTATTAGCAGTCAATTAAGGACAAGATCATTTGCTGTCCTGAATTGCTTTGGAACAGAAATAGCTCACTAAATAAAATTTTCTTCTTAGTAAATGTGTAACAACCAATATTGAAAACATATATCCAATTCTACAGAAGGAAAAATCTTCAGAAAGAGCTGAGGAAAAATACCTTGGGATTTGTACTAACAGTGTAATAGATCTCATCCTGCCTACTTTTGTGGCCCTGGTGTTTGGTAATTTTTCAACAGAATTGGGGGGGTGAGGGAGACTTTTTTCAAGCTGTGTATACTAAAAATATGGGCATGAGTGTGCATGAAATACAGTGCTTTACATTCATTCATTCATTCATTCACTCATTCATTCATTCTCTTGGTATAATTCAAAGTACATCGATAGTGAGTGCACAGCCAATGATAATAGCAGGGTGGGCTGTTTTTCAAGACAGGCAAGATGAATATAAAATTTCTTCCCTTTGAAATCTTCAGATTTCCAACAGCAAGACGGAGCAAACTTCTTTCAGTGTTCTTTCTAACAATAATTATTACTGCTTTGTGTCACAGCCTCTCTTTCTAAGATTAAGACTCAAATTGGTTGTGCATTGCAATACAACTGGCACAAGAAACTCATGAAAACTCATGGAAAACTGACTTTCTCTAAACTCTGAGCTTGCTTAGTGAGAAAAAGGATTTTTTTTTTCCATCATGAAGGAATGCTCAAAGGCATGATGTAATTCCTCCCTTAGAGTCAGCAGGTGATCTAGTCTTGTCAAAAAATACAGACAGGAAATTCTAGAATTAAGTCACATATTTTTAGAGCATCATAATGGGATGCCAACCAGGTCTATCTGCAGCTGAGACTCTCAGTACAACCACGGATTTTTTTGCTATCTGGAAACATCAGAGGGGCTCTTTTACACATTATTAAGGAGATATTTAGTATATTTTCACTAAAACTAAGAGACAATTTCTTTTTTTAATAAACATCTATATACACACACATATATCTTTATGAATGCAGATACGAAAGGATTACAGACAAAACATCGTTTGATTCCCAATGGTGATTGAGTGGAAGGAAATAGTATTGCTGGAACATAAAAGAGAGGGAGACACCTTCATAACACCCCAACACTAACTGGTTGTACTGAACTTACCAGATTTCTCTCCCCAAAATTGTAAAGTTTATTTTCTTGTCCCTCTTCTGTGTACATATCAACTAGCCACCAATTATAAAAGAAAGTTTCAAGATAATAAATTAATCTATTTTTCCTCTACTTCTTTTGGCTCATGCCCACTTAGTTTGGTTAGCTGATGCTTTGATGGTGCATCAAAGTATGATGGTTGTTCAAAGTATGTATGGTACACCTGCCTGCTATCAAACCAAAAGGTTATTTGCCCTGACTCATGTTCTGTGATAAGTACAAGAAAAAATTAACTCAGTCAGTGGTAGGAAAAAGATGGGAAAACAGTTTTTTCCTTGGAATGAATTACTGTTTACCTGATACCAAAATTTATAGTATCTCTTCAAATGTCTGATCTGGAGGAACTGTGTTCTAAATTATCTGCTGCCCAAAAGAGCATTAAAATGTGGGGAATTTTCTAATAATGGTCAGCCCATTTGGATTTTCATATATAAAAATAACTCACCTAGGTAAATCGAAAGTATAGTTTCACCAGTTCTTAAATAAAATTATTTTGCAATATTTTTTATATACTTATATACATGCTACTAGCAATTACCACTTTAGCTTAAAAAGACTCACTATAGCTTTAAATTATTTTTGCCTTTACTTCTGTTCCTGTGTTCTTTTCCAAGCCAACCTATTGGACAGAATATGCTGTAGACAGTAATACACTGCAGATGGTATCAGATGGTTTGTGCTTGCTGTTACAAAACCTAATTAATTCTTTTAAGTGATATGCCTTTTTTTAATTTTTTTTTTTTT
>NC_031771.1:29529010-29553194 GCF_001522545.3 Parus major
GAGTTTAGTTCTGGATGCTAATTTGGTAAGCCATGCTGTCTTCTGCTCCATCATTCAGAATTTCAGTTTACAGGTGACAAATGCACCTAGCTACAGAAAGCTTTCATTTTTCTGAACAGGGCTGGTGTTGCATGGTCAAAGGGAGCTGATTTCTGACAAAGAGTAAATAGGGCCCTTGGGCAATTAACTATGCCAGCCAACTTAGCCAGTGGGGTTATTTCCCTTTTAGCTGTTTTTTGCAATTCACACTCATAAATTGCTCCCCTGGTTGCTGTACACTCCCAAGAATAATAAACTCAAGGTTTATGTTTGTTGCCTAACAGCCTTAAGAAACACATGTTGTGACTGAGTAGTTTTCTTTGTAAATGTAATAGACTGGGCTTTCCTACATCACTACTAATTTGATGAATAAAGTTAATTTTAAATCTTTCCCATAACATCATTCACATATTGCATTCCTATTTAAACAAAAAAAGCAAGGTACTTGCAGGCCAGATATTTTATGGAAGACAAATTCTTTAACAACTGATTAACATAAAGAGCTCTTGAAGAATACATTGGAAAAAAAACACTTTATTTGTCTACATAGTGGGTTTCTTATTCTCTTTTTAGAAAAGTTATTCAGAAATAATAGCATATCCCTGAAGCTCGTTATTTGGTAAAACCAAATTGATTTTGTTCTTCAAACTCCTCAAATCTATGGGTTTAGCAGTGGACAAACTACTGCAGGCTTTTTGCCAGACCAGGAATTCTCTTTCAGCATTTTGGCAATCTTATCTGCCATGTGAATATATTAAAAAAATAAAACAAAAACAACAACAGCCACTAACAAACAAAAAAACATACTAGGCCTGAATTGATGTACATATTTATTATATATCTGCAGGCACTTATCAGATTTCATTCTTTCAGTTTTCAATTAATCTCATACCCCTTTTTTATTCCTATGTGTTTTATTTCTTTATTCTATTTCCTCTTGAGTTGCATATAGGACATGTGAAATGACTCAGTGGCTGAAGGGAACAGGAAGAGCAGGAAGTGCCTACTTGACATATTTGAACAAAATATCAACTTAAAATAGTTAAAATCCAACACTAGCTTTGGACTGGCCCTATTTTTCTTTTCCCAGTCCTGATTCCCCTCCTAGTATGATGTTTATTGCTATCCATGGTTTTATTTTTCCATTTACCTGAACATTAAAGCATCTAAATGTCAGTTCTGTTTGGGCAGCACCTCTAGTACTTGCTAGTTTATGAAACAGTAACTTCTGTTATCATAACACATATCTGTTCCAAATACAGCAGAAATATTTCATGTTTTTCTAAGGCCTCTGAATGTGAGGAGTACAGATTACTTCAGGGACACAAGAGGAATTTGTCTACTCCATTCAAGAAATATGGTAATAATGGTACTTAGAGTCAACTTATTATTCAGCTATATTAATTTATAAATTTCTTTTTAAATTGTAAATGGCTGATTGCTAACTTACTTGTTTGTTAAGAGTTTTGCAGGGAATTATAAAAAAAATCTTTCAGCAGCAATGTCTTTAGAAAAAGACAAATGTTCTTTGATACAGAAGACAAGATTCTTCCCAGTCACATACAGAGGAAATTCTAAAATCAGCTGTAAAATCATCCTAAATTGCACGTTTTCACATTTAAAAGACTACCACTCACTACAATCATAAATTATATCCTTTTTCATGGGGATGCCTATTTACACCTGTATTTTAAGAATTTTGCTAGAACAGAATGGTGACATTTAAGATTACCTAATCAAGGTATTACTATAGAAACTTGAACTTGGAATATCAGAATAAACAATGGATAATTGTAGGCAGAGCTGTTTTGAGACAAAATGGATCGATGTCAGCTTGCAAAGAAATATAGAAGTTCTAAACATACAAACTACTAGTTAATACACATTAATGCAATACTCATCTGAAATAATCCTAGACTGCAGAATTATTCAATACCTAGAGGTCAAAATGGTACAGAAAAAAATATTAAAAGAAAATTATATATCACATTCTTACTAGTGTATTTTGAGGAAGAAAAATAGATTTTCCTCTAAGATGTCTTGGGGAGAGCTCTGCTTTGTGCCTGTGTTAAGTGTTGTCCTGTTTTACTCAGCCTCTCTTTCTCTGTTCCATGTCTTTTAAAATCCAGCTGATCAAATTGCTCAGCTCTGTCACGGGCAGAACCTGTTCTTAGGATGAACACAAAGCCAATCCTACACTCACCTCCTTCAGTTAACTTACCGTACATGGGTAATGATGAGGGTTGTAGCTGGAATGAAAAAGTCATCCACTCTGTCAAACTGCTTTCCCACTGGCTGAGTATGGATTGTGTGGTGAGAAACACTCCCACTGGCTTGCGTTATCACCTGCATAAAGTAACATCATTATAAACTACAGAAATACCCTTTAAATATCAAATCTCAACCCAAATGAATGAATACAGGATTGCCTCTGTACTCTCTTGTATTGGCTTTCAGTTACCAAGAAAAGGGATACAAATGATGATGAGTAAAACTGACCAACATTACAGATTTCAGAGAACTATTACATACCTGACCACTTAAGTCTTCATACTTACCTTTCCCCTCCATCTTTTTTTATTACCCCTGAATCCATATTTATTCATTTATATTACTAAACCTCTTAACAATTCTTAGTTTAAAGTAAGTTTTTTGTTTATCTTTTTTAAAACACTAGATCTTAGAGTAAGATTAAATTTTTAAGCACTTCAGCCAGAGTGAAAAAATGCTATCAACAAATCCACTGGAACATCTGGCTATGCATACTCCAATTCTTGTCAATCATGAGATGATTCAACATAGCACAGACACATTTCAGAAGAACAAGCTCAACTGAGTTTACATATTCCCTAAATTCTTATGAACCAATTTTATTCAAATCCCAAAATCTTGGACCTTCTCTCAAGCAAATGTTTATGGGTGAACAAAAGACAATTCCATATAATAGCCACTATGCTTTTCACATATGTGCATTTCAGAGTGGATTTTTTTTTAGAAAAGAAGACAATCTATTGTCTATACTGTAGTTAAAAATGAGGGTGAGGATGATCACTCACTTAAAAATATGGTGAGATTGACTCAATTATCAGCACTGAGGAGGAGTGGCAACTAAATTTTAACAAAAATTACCTTGCATCTCAAAGTTACTAAGAGTGTAGGTATTGAAAATGTGATTTCAAATGTTACTAACATTGCTTTTCAAATTTCTCTTATGCTTTTTATTATATATAAGTATATATTAAATACATAAGGATTTCATAAATTTCTGAAGAAAAGGTGAAATTATTAAAAGAAAAATGATTTTTTAAAAATTATTATATAAGGCTGATCATCATAGTCTCAAGGGATTGCTATAAATAAGGAGCAGAAATTAATAAAAAAGTAGTAAGGTAAGTACAGCTTCTTGAGATTTTTTTTTAGTGACTGTTGCTAGGTTTGTCACTGCTCCAAGGTATTGGAAAAAAATCAAGATTTTTAATATCTTTCATCTGAAAAAACACAATAAAGACAGAGCTTGACACCTCCAAAGTGTCAATAGGACTTTAATGAAACGGATATATGTCTAAAAACTGGTTTATCTAATTAGGGACAGAAATATCATGAAGAGCAACAGCTTGCTCTCAAAAGACAGGCAGTACTGAACATGCTGCTGTTTTCAGCTGCATTCCTTACCCTTATATCAATTTTCTACTGTCAATCCTGACTAAGGGTGTTGAAAATAATCATTAAGTTTTTTGTCAAGGTCAGTTGCCTAACTTGTTTTCTGGTTAACAAAAATCATTTCTCTGCTCCTGCTGGGGTCAGGAAAATACACTTAATACGCTTAAAGGAAAATAGACAACACATTGCAATTACACAAAGGTTCACACTGTCTGTATTTCCTTACATATAATCATTGTGATCACCTCACCTGCAAAGTTGGTGAATTCTTTTCCAGGTTTCCCCAGCTCAGCACCCAGACTTGATCATGTGATTTATCATAGTGTAGTTTCACAGGAACAGGATCTGTACTTACTGCCTGAAATACAACAAAGAAAGAAATCCTTTCTTTCCATCACATTTTCAAAGGAAACATAATATATATGCTTGAATGAAAATGATGAGTAGATATGCATTTTCAGATATTTTCAGACTGTATTTAAGAATTACACTGTCGATTGTTGAAACAGCCCTCTGATAAATTCAGAGGCACTGAATTGCTGAAAATGTATTTTTTATTCATTAAGTACTCTAACACTTGGTATCAAAAACACATTATACTGAAGCCTTTAAGAAGTTGAAAACAAAGGTTTTAAATCAAGTACAAAACTACTTATCTTCTTTCCATGCCATCACTCTCACTTTACATGAATTGGCTGAAAAACTACACCAATTACCAAAAAATGGTTAAAAAGGGAAGCGTATTCTCAAGCCACACACTGGAATTAATGGAATATGTTACTGCAAGAAATCAACATGATGTTGCTGCACCGAAAGTTTCCTATCTCTTAAAATGTGTGTATTTTGTTGAAGTAGAAAGGATTATTCTCATATGTTTTCCAATTACAGTTGCTACTTTTCATAGACCTGTGATCAGAAACAAAGTGTTTTCCCTAGAACTTTAAGCATTTTCTCTTGAGACCATCAACCTTTTAGACAGCTGAGCTCTAAACTTCCTTTGTTACAAAAAGGATTCGGAAGAATGAAAATGGGAGGACAATGTATTTGATTAAGAGATTTTATGCACAAGTTAAACAAGTGAGGGGATTACTTTTTTATTTTTCACCATTAAAGAAGAAAAAATAGGTGGAAATTGTTTTTTAGTCTTACCATTATGGAACTGTAAAGCACAGCTTGTTTATCAGTGTGTCAAGGAGAGTACCAGCTGGCTAATTAAGTGAATCTAATTTAAACTAATGATGTAGATCCTCAAGATAATGCACTAATGGCTGGCTGAGACTGCTGATGATACTTAACTGTACTCCTGAGGTGTTGCAAGCGACCACTTCATCTAAGCAGAATTTGTTTTTCCTTTTGAAAATGGAAAATGAAGCCAGGTTGCTCACCGGCTCATTTAAAATCAGAAGTTACCCCTTGAAAAAGGTCATTTTTGTTTGATAACTTCTTTCTGTTACACGCCAGAAAACAAGTTGTTTAAAATAATACTTGAACTGTTGTATAGCTAATTTGTCAAGGCATATCTAATTTCCTTTTGGCTTCCCCAGATAAAGGTCTGACCCATACATGCTCTGCCAGAGGACTGCCAGCTGCGTTCAGAGCTGGGGTCATGGCACAGCCAGGAGGAGCAGAAGGAATTGCCTGCAGGGTCAGGCACAGGCAGCACAGCTCCCTAGAGGGAAGCCAGCAGCAAAAAGGAGTTGGGCATCTCAGAAGCAGAATTTCACAGCTGTTTCTAGCTGACCAGGCTGATCTGCCAGCAGCACACCGAGGTCTGAAGGACGAGGACTCCGTTTACTTCAGCCTGTAAGTCATTCCACTAAGTGGTGTGCTGCTATGCAACACTGCAAAATTCTTGCTTTCAAGAATTTAGAAATGAAAGCAAATGCTTCTCTTGATGTTACAATGAGATTACCTGGATAAGCCAAAAAGTCTCTCTCTATATACATCTCTAAAGATACAACAACCATGTTTCAAATAAATTTCAATTTAGTCTGCTATAGAATCCTCTAAAGTACTTATTTTGATAAATATACCTGTCATAAAAATAAATCATCCTCAAATCTAGTTGTCACACATCTGCACACCTTTTACATTAACTTTCATAGCAGAAAGGAATAACATGTATAGTAGTACTTTAAAGAAAACATTGTAATAAGCAAAACCAAATAAGCATTATTTTTACACAGAAAACAGCATCACTACATGACTTAAAGTTCTTTCAAATAAATTTTTAATTTTCTTTAGGGTTTTTGCACAGTGATGGAAGTTTCATTAGAGTGTTCTTGCTTTCAGAATATGAAATTATCTCCACATTTTCTCCCACTAGCCAACGTGGCTTTTTTTGCAAGGTGGTTTCCTTTTTGAGATGTAAATCACAAGTAGTTACATGCACATATACATGTATGGAAATTATATCCACTGTATTATTATGATCTTTAGGAAAAAGGCAGTCTAACAAGACAAATTCTCTCATTTCTGAACAGCTGAGTTTCTATTTTCCAAAAATGCATTAAATCTTTATTTTACTTCATGCTAGTCAGTACTTTAAGTAATGAAAATAGACTGATCTGGAAAACTAAATTCCCTTCTGCGGCTCCTGTTTGTAAAAGTGTTTTTGTAAGTGCATATCACATAAATAGAGCAACATTTAATGGTTAGAACATTCTTCCTGCCTGCAAAACACAAAGCTAGAAAATAAATGTGTATTTTTAACCGACAAGAAGACAGAATCATGCATGTTTTAAGAAATGTAAAACAAAGTATCTCTCATCACTAAATTCCAAATTAGCCTTCAAGTATAAAACCTATCTGTGAATCAGCAGGGGTTTTACTTTTTACAGTTTTATATCATATGTAAAAATATTGTATAGGTTTTATGCTTTCATTATTTATTTGTTTTGTGTACAACTATTGATATTTTTGGTTTGGTTTATTTTGTCTTGTTGTGTGGGTTTTTTTGTTTGCTTTTTCTTGGTTTTTAAGTCTATTTAACATCTATCTAACATCTGGTTCAATTTATTTATCTGGTTAAACTGTTATTCCCTGGTATATATTGTCTTATCAAAAACCTTTGTTAAGTACTGTGAAATGGGATAATAATTTATTATTATTAATATTTAAGTATCTAAAACCATCAAAACCAAGACTTCCATTCCTGCAAAGATTTTCCACAGCTGGGGTAAATTTAATTCTATACTTCCCTTACTTCATAATCTGGAAATTACTAAATTAGTGGAAAAGCAATGCTATTCTATCCCTTAAAATAAAATTCCATTGAAAGTGATTTTTTCCCCCAGAATAACATGAAAGCTTCTGGAGTATCCTGGTTTTAGCTCAATATACTTGCTAAGCAGCACAGACGTAGTGCACAAAGCTCTTTGCTAAACTTAGGCATTCTGTATGTCTGCTTTTCAGCTCATTACAGAAACCTGAATATTTTTATGATAGAACAGTCTAACACCATTCAAAAACTGCACAATTGCTTTACGTATTTCTGGGGAAGGCCTGAACCTTTAATTAGTAGTTAATTTACTGAATTTTATTTTTTAATTAACATACATCTTTGCAGTAAGTACCTCTTCACATTTTGTAATAGTAAAGTGATATTTTAAATTTAAAACAATAAACTGATTCAAATGAAGACAAATTAGAAGAGCCTACTAATGAACTTATTTCATAAAACCTGAATTAAAAACTATTTTCAGTGAGCTCAAAAGGAATTGTGTACTTTTGACACTGAAGTCTAAATGCTAATAAATGGAATTACAGTGATATTTCATCCCTCCTGTCAAGAAAAGGAACCTGATGCCTGAATGTCAGTCAGAGACCATGGAAAACATCACCAGACATTCCAGTCCTTCAAATTTATGGACTGTGTTGAGACTATGGGATTTTAGTCTGTCTTCCTGAAGTAGTATATCAAAGTGGTTGCAAAAAATTACTGTTTTCAGAAAAAAAAATAAAAATATATTATTACCCACTCAGTTTGTCTGTGTTTTAATATACAAAGGTAAATTTAAATGAAGAAACCTCACCTTTTTATTATTAACTTCTTGAGTAAAACATTTTATAAGTCCCTGCCAACATTTGGATAGTTCAAGTTTTGAAGAAGCCATGTCTAAGTCAGCTGACATAGAATTCAGAAAGCAGATGTTTCAAGCAATCAAAAGCATTAAAATTACTTTTTAAATTAATGCAATTTTATAAATGCAATTTTCTTATTCATCTTTCATTTTTATATGCATATACACAATAAATGTGAATACTTACATCATGGAATAATTTGAATTGGAAGGGACCTTTAAACGTCATCTAGTCCAAAAACTCCATTTTTCAGTAGAGATATCTTCAACTAGATCAGTTTGCTCAGAGCCCCATCTAAGCTGACTTTGAAGGCTTTCAGGTTTGGGGCTCCTACCACCTCTCTGGGCAACCTCTGTCAGTGTTTCTCAAACCTCATTGTAAAAAATGGCTTCATTATATCTAGTCTGCATCTACTGTCTTTTAGTTTAAAAACATTACCCCTTGTCCTACTGCTAGTGTCCCTACTAATAAATCTGTCTCCAACTTCCTTATAAGTCCCCTTTAAGTAGTGAAAGGACTCAATACTGTCTCCCTGGAGCCTAATATATAATCTATACTTTAAAGATTTTCATTCACTTATCAGTGAAGAAAGCAAAAGGCATGAAGAAAAGCTCTATTTAAGTAACAATTTAGTTAGGTTTCTAATTAAAAAAAAAATAAAAATCCATGTTTTATTTAGCTAAAGAACACCTGTTTCCTATAAATATGATGAGACTATAAGTGCTGCCTTGTACCTTGGTGCAATGGGTTTGTGTGACTAGATTTTGGTAGCGGGGGGAGCTATATGGGTGGCTTCTGTGAGAAGCTGCCAGACGCTTCCCCCATGTCTGACAGCCTGTGCCAGCTGGTGCCAACAGAGACCTGCTGCTGGCCAGTCACTAGTCCATCAGTGGTGGGCTAGGACCTCTAGGAAAACACAGCAGAGACACACTAAAGTGTTTTGTGGAGAAGTGCTAGCAACCAGCTGAGAGAGGAATATGTCGGGGGAACAGCTCTGCAGGCGCCCAGGCCAGTGGAGGAGAGGCAGGAGATGCTTGAGGTGAGCCAGGACAGATTCCCTTGCTGAAGACCACAGTGAAGCAACTGTGCCCCTGCAGCCCATGGAGGTCTATGGTGGAGCAGAGATCCACCTGAAGTCCCTTGAGGACCCCACACTGGAGCAGGTGGATGCCTGAAGGAGGCTCTGAATCCATGGGAAGCCTATACTGGAGCAGGCTCCTGGCAGGACCCGTGAAATTATGAAGAGGCATCCACACTGAAACAGATTTATTCAAAGGACTCGTGATCTCCAGCCTGGAGCAACCTGTTCCTGAAGGACTGTATCCCATGGAAAGAGACCCACAATGGAGCAGCTTGTGAAGAACTGAAGCCCATGGGAAAGACTCATTCTGGAGAAGTTCATGGAGGACTGTCTCCCATGGGAATAGCCCCACGAAGGAGGAGGGAAAAGACTACTCTCTCTGAGGAAAAAGCAGCAGCAGCAGCAATAACATCTGACAAACTGATGAACTGACCTCCCCATTCCTCATCTCCCTCATAGCTGGTGGGGGAGGAGGTAGAGAGTCAGGAATAAAACTAAGCCCAGGAAGGAGGTAGCGCTGGGGGAAGGTGTTTAGGATTTGTTATACTACCCAATATCTTAGGTTTTGGTAGGGAAAAGAGCTGAATTTATTATCAAAGTCAAGTCTGTTTTGCATGTGATGGTAACTGGTGAGTGATTTTTCCCTTCCCTCCTCTCAACCCACGAACCTTTTATTTCTCTGCCCATTTGGGGAGAGAGTGATAGAGTGGCTCTGGTGGATATCTGGCTTCAAGTCCAACACGCCACACCTGGTTTTGCTCAAACTCTATGACTGTTTTAATCACTGTAGCATAGAACTGATGTCTCTCTTCTATTCAATGAATTATTTTCAGAGCAGAATATCTCCAGCATCCCAGAGACCAAGAGGAGTAGAGAAGATTGAATTCAAAGTCTCCAGTCTTGGCTGAGGGTGGTGTTTATTTTTACTGTTTCCATAATTTCTCTGTCTAAAAGCAAACAGAGTCCTCCACCTTCTGTAGCCAAACCTGACCTTTCTGTCAAAACTGATAGAAACATTCTTGTGATAAGACTCTATTTTAGACAATCCTTGTTCTAGACTGAAAGATATCTCAAGTCAAAAATTTCCTGAAGAACTCAGTTCCTCAACTACTTGAATAATATTTATAAGAGCTATGTTCATGTTATCTTTCTCACAATTGTCTATTGAGAAGAACAGTTGCTAAACAGAAACTGCTGCTAATTGTCGAAATTAAGTGAGCTTTTTTCCATATAATGTGTCTACTCTCAAGATGTATTATTTCTGTTTCTGAAATATGAAGGAAGCCTTAAATTCCTCTGTCTAAATAAATTAGTAACTAAAAAAATGAGAAATAAATACCTGTACAACTTTCTGAGACTGTACATCAACAATGAGAACTCTGTCAAGTGTGGGCTGAGTCACATATATGAATTTATCTTTTACATTAACAGCAGTTGCCCAAACACACCGCTGAACAGGATCACCATCTGCTTTGGGACAAACTTCATCCTATAGTTCAATAGAAACAGGAAAATGTAAGAATCAAACAGTCAACAATCTAATAGAAAGACAAATTATATTCATTTTCTTCTTTTTTAACTGTAAAAAAAACTCAGAAAATGTAGGGAAGAAAAAAGGACAGCTGATACTAGGACATAAACTTACGTTAGCAAAACTTACACACCTGTAAGCACCACAACTCACAAGCACTATAAAATAATTCATACACCAAATTTTGGGATGTTATTTTAGAGATTCAAAAAGTTAGTATTGTTCACCTGAGAAAGAAACCAATTTGAAACAACCATACATGTAGAAATAAAGTGGGCAAGGGGCAGGAGACCTCAAAACCAGGGAAGCAAACCAGACACACAATGCCTGGGTCCTGCAGCTCCCACCTGAGCAGCATCACAGAGCCCTGCAAAGGGAGGCAGGGCAGGCATGGCTTACCCTGCAGCTGACAACACAGTGGTAAACCAGGCAAATACCTAACTGGGGAAATGATAATGTACAAGTGCAGGCATGGCTTACCCTGCAGCTGACAACACAGTGGTAAACCAGGCAAATACCTAACTGGGGAAATGATAATGTACAAGTGCAGGCATGACTTACCCTGCAGCTGAGAACACAGCGGTAAACCAGGCAAATACCTAACTGGGGAAATGATAATGCACAATTGATGAGAAAGGAGTGGTGCTGTGGTCCAAATTGTCACATGGCATAGGGGCAAAGCAGCACAGAGATCAGCTGTTTGGTCACCTGGATTGCTGATAGGTTGTTTCAAAGATCAAAAAGTTTTGCTACTTCTGCCATAAGATATTCTCATGGCCTATCTTACTAGTGATAAGCCAAAAAAACATCAAATGTCTTCTTACTACCATCCCTTCCCTCTGCAATTCCCTTCCATTCCTGCAAAGGGATGAATTTGACAAAACTAAAAATCTGTTCACTGAACTGATATTTCATAATACATATAACTATAATATAACAGTCTCAGTCAAAATAGCTAACTGTAATTTACATGCTCACTATTCCTATTTGTAGAAATATATGGCCAATCATCATGTATTTAACTACTACTTGTGAATATTTTCTTCCAGAAAAAGCTTGCTTTAATCAAAATTAAAAGTTACTTTGTCAAATATATTACTGTATGTGGGAATTCTGTTTATGAAATAGCATGATTTCTTTCCTATGATGGACATTATAATTATTTAAACACATGGACCTGAAAAACACTCTACTTGGAAAAGTAGAGGTTGTATCAAGTGATTTTGTTTTCCTGACCTTTTCTTCTTTTGCCTTGTATTTTAAATGCTTTGCATCACAAGGGACAATTTTACCAAATCATAAGTATTATTTCTTTTTGCCACTTATCTGCTCCTTATTCCTAATTTAGAATGCTCTGCCTGATACATCATAACTGGCCACTGTGAAAATAATTATGATATGTCAGCAGATAATGACTCAATGTAGAATGAGCAGCAAGAGATGGTGGTGAGCTCCTAAACAAGAATTCTGTCTCTAAGCATCAAACGCCTTTTAAAAGGCACAGGAAACATCATGTGGCCAAACATAATCTCTGGCACCAAGCAATGCTCTTTGAGAATTCTTCTTCTTTGCCTGCTGTGCCTCTACATTTTCAAAAATACACTCAATCTTTATGTGTCAAAAGAAGAAATAAATCGATCTCCAGCTTTAACAGAGGGTGTTTCTTTGCAGAAGATTGAAAGCCGCTGCTTGCTTTTACATGGCTCTTAAACCTCAGCAAAAGGAAGGTCTTTCAGGAATCATATGATAAGGAAAAGGTTACTAACTCAGGGACCATGTGATAACGTATCACCAGGAACTTCAGGAAAACTTAGAAATAAGTAACAGGATTTAGTTTGTGCTGAAAAAAAACCTCCACGTAGATCAAAGGGAGAAGTTAAAAATCTGGTTTTTTTAAGGAATAACAGGCATGGGACAAATGGGACTTTTATTTTTAAAAGTAGCTAAATGCCTTTCATTGTTGCATAAAGTCAACATATGCAAGTATGTCTCTTAGTATGATGTGAAATTGTCATATCAGTGATCTATTGTCATTTGCTTTCTGGGTAATTGTCACTTCAAGTTGTTTCACTGATCTCATTATTTTTTATATTTATTCTAAATACACCTTGTCTTAGTTCCATGTTTAATCAAAACAGATAACTACATCTAGATTGTTTTACACCATCCTCTTTACTCCTCAGAGACAGCACCTTCAAACAATGAATCCACAAATGTTTGTAACAAATCTACACAGAGACATTTTTTTCAGTCATCTCTCAGGAACCCACATTAATTTACATGAGTTTCTGGGACTGAATTCTGCAAGGACATATTCAGTATATTATTCAAAAATAACTCTGCCTTCTGCTGAAGGAATCTGTATTTCTCTCACATGGCATCATATAGATTAGTGTAAATGATTTCTCTGATACCACCTCCCCTTGTGGGATGTATAGCATAATAGCAAAATACTCTAACTTAAGCACTTACAACTATATCCAGAGATGAGTTACTGTCTTATACATTTTCCTGAATCTGAGTCTGAAATACTCAGAAGTGTATTTTTAAAGATTTTTTCACAGTAAGACCAGTACAAATATAGTGTTATTTATGTATATACATATATATATACATATACAATCACACATATACACATCTACATATACAAATGTATTTTAAAGGTTCTAAAATATTTTTCAAGTTGTCATAAATTTCTATAATCCAATGCCAATTCTCACCTTGCCCAAAAACAATGAAAACATAAAATAAAAGCAAAAAAATCTTTTTTTCCAACGTAACAGTGAAAATTATACACCAGAATTCTCATATCCAAAACAGTGTTTTCCCCAGTATAAACTGGTTTGTGTGGTTGTTTCCCTAGTTACTCAAATCTGCATTTATCTGAAACTGTTTCAACAGAACTGAAATCTTGTTTTTGAAAATATGACATTTATCTGATTAGACAGTTTGGTCTTCTTTTTACAATACAGGCAGTTATTCTGAGTCTCCGTATTAATTTCCCCAGTGGTTGGGTAATTGGTTAAAATAATTTCTCCTTAAAATATAAGCATAAACCCACCATTTTCTTCTTCTAATTAAAATGTGAGCAATTTACTTTTTCCTAATTTATTCTCTCTGAAAAAAAAAAAAAAAAGTTAACATCTGATAAAACATTAATTTACTTCATTGTTGTATTCCTCCCAGACTTTTTAATCAAAAAGTGACTTGTTCGGTAACAAGTCAGCAGATGGAGGAAAATAAATCTTTAGAGAAAGTTTTTCAAGATAGTCTGGGGCAAAAAAATCTCAAGAGGAAACACGTACTTGCAGATTTATACGTGCAAATTCTATGTTTATTAAGTGACTGCAAGGGTCCTCGGTGTTTTAACAGGATGTGAGTCAAACTCTTCAGGCAGTGTAATGAAATGTCTAGCTATGTTATGGCTGCCCAAGAGTAAGATGATACCAACAGGCTGCAACAGTGCGTGTTTTAAGACTTGAATTTATGTATTACCTCTTCCTACATTAAATGTTTTCTTGACATTCTTTATTAATTCAGACAGGATTTTTTAAAATCCTTTTTTTTTTTTTTAAACAAACAAGGGTTAGCATTTACTACACTTTCTGTGCTGTAAAAGTGTAAACCAAGGCAGTTTTTGTGGACTACAAAATATGTTTCATTCTAATTTGCTGTGGAAATTTTGGTCCGCCATGTAGTAACATTAGTAACAAAACTTCATTTTGAAATGAAGTATTTTGCTCCGATCTCCAGCATATATTCAAATGTGAGATGGCATATTTCACCGAAATTTGGCCATTATGTGCTACTTCTTGTAATGAACAGAAAATCAGTTTTATGTTCAAGCCAAAAGGATTTTTTTGTTAGTCTCAAAAATGCATCTGTTTCAATTGCTTTTTCCCAGTCTCTGGAAATAATTATTCTAATTGGGATTCAGTGTGAAAGGAAAATAAAAACACTTTTGCATAAGAATTAGAATTTAGGTCTTTGGATAATATTAATTTGCAGAGGATAAAGAGAGGTTGAATGTTGGTGCAGAAAATGTCCCAAGCACTTCACAATGATGAAATATTTTAACAGGTGAAAGGCTCTACTTGGGCCATGATTAAGAATCTATTTGACAACAGGTTAAACAAACAGCTGTCAAAGCTGGTCTAACTAAGCAACGGCCTATATTGGAAAATAGAAATCAGTTTATTTCTGTCCCTATGCATCTAGAATTTTCACTATCAGACTAATAAATTTTTACATGCACTTGACATTAAGAAGATTCAAGTAATTTAGGAGATTCTGGGAAGGAGGGGAAGGAGGTCTTTACAATTTCTGTGAACCATGACAACCCAGAAAAGCACTAAATCTTTTGCTTCCCTTTAAACACAGGGAGTCTAATCGATTCCCATGTTAGATATACACCAAAGTGTTTTGCTGTATTGACACTCTGTTGCATAAGAGGTAATTAAGTATTTAGATAAGGGTTCTCAAGGATATAGCAAGTGAGAAAATATACTTACCTTCAGCAAAATTAGCATACCTAAATATGTACATGTGTAAGTACTGTGTTCACTATACAGGGCAATGCTATGTAGAAACACCTGAGCTCACTCTTTTACAGAAGCTCAATTGATGTTTCTTGACAGACAAACAGGAAACCTGTGCAGGAACCCTGGACTGTGTAATATCCAGATATATAATATATTACACATATAATATATGTGTAATATCCAGACATTTTGTATTATCTACACTGCACTGCTGAATTTAGAAATCTTCCTATACTTTAGCAACTGTTTGGCAACAAAAAACTCTTCTGTGGCTGTACTTATCACTTGAACAGCTAATTCAGAGAAGTGTAAAGAAATGGGAGAGGCTTAAGCAAACACATATTTCCTTTATTATTAATATGTTAATGTTAATGTTAATTATAATATATGTATTATAATTAATAATGTTAAGTCATGGAGATGCCCTAATGGGAAAGGCTATGTAAAGCTACCTCAAAATATGCTTGGTATACTTACCAACATCTCTGATTAGTAGAAGTATATGACAGAGGCAAAGAGAATTACTAACCAGCAATTTATGACATGAGCTGTTACACTAAGCAATCACATGCTAAAAATCTGATCCTGGGACAGAACTGCGTTATTTTATTGTTTTTATTCAGAGGAAACAGATTTTTCCAAAGAGGCTTGAGGAATATGTGATATTCTTCAAAGGAGAATAATAATTTTTTTTAAAAAAAGTTTTTTTTAAAAAATGTTAAAGTTATCAAGTAGCCTACTTTCCTGGGATTTTATTATTTTTTTTTTTTTCCCCTCTCCCCTGCCCCTGCCATGAGGATATAGTTATTATGCAACTCCAGGTTTGAAAGGATCCAAATGGAAACAAATTTTACTTATTCATCCTGATTATTGCCACATTTCAATAAAAATACTCCTAAAAATCTAGGTTGCACTTCAGACCAATAAAATTTTTAACATACTTCTTAAATAATCAGCTTTTTAATTAAACAGCCTTAAAAAAAAAGCTTTTTGGCTTATTTTTGGCTCTGTCAACCTAATTTCACTTAAGCAGCACAAATCAAGGTATGATTAGCTGTTCAAAGCATAATTATTCACACTAAAATAAATCTTGTTGCTGAGTACAGCAGCCTTTGACATCAGTAATGATAACTGAAGAGGAAAATTCCATTGAGACAGCTCTAGCTCTGCTGTCATTGAGGCATTAGAGAAAAAAAAAAATCCAAAGTGTACAGCTCAATGCTTAGTATGTATTTCAAGGTCACTCATTCAAATCCAAATGAGAAAAAGTTACTATTTTTGAAAGCTGATATATCATACAGAGTAAGTCTTAATGTAGTGACTAGTACCAAGTGTTCCTGTGGGAACATGTATCATGCCAGCTAGCAATTTGATTAGCAGTAAAGGAAAAACATCACAAGAATAAATGGAAGTGGAGAATACACTAGTGTTTTTATGCATCCTACTCAGGGAAACTATATCATAAATTCTAAGATTTTGGAGAAATCAGCTATAAATATGTTAACAGTAAAGTTATTGCAACTACTTATATGAATTTTAAGTTGGAACCAAAGCATCAATCATCTCTACTAACTTCAGTGGAAGCTGTGAGAGCTTTTACCAGGACAGGGATTTGCCTCATGATAGCTGGGAGTTTGATACAGACAAACATCCAGTGAGGAAAAAGAAACCATTAACACCTCCACACCCCACAAAGATCCTATATTTAACATGGAGAAAATCAATCCCTGATTCACTAAGATGAACTTAACTGGTGGGTTAGAGGTGGGGAGCTGGTGGGGACTAAAAAACCCAACAAATCCAGAAATAGAGAGCTGTTAAAGAACTGGGAAAGGAGAAAGACAGCCAAGGAGGGAAAAGGTTTGCAAAAGTATTCAGGGAATATTCAATTGAATAGAGGGACTGAAAGCTTGAATTTAATTGAGGAAAATACAAGAAATTTTGAGATCACCATTATAAGCTATTTATTAATTCAGAAAACATGGCTGAATTTATCAAGCAGAAAACACTGAACGAGTAATAAGAAATTCTTATGTAAAGAAAATTACAATTGAGAAAACACTGCAAATAGATTGTTAAAAACAACTTGCCTGAAAACCGAGGAGTTTTTCACTAGGCTTAATATGCCTCTGAAATTCACATTCCACTGGTTGTATTACTTTGATGCCATCTTCATAAAAAACATAAAACATGTTCCCAATTCCCAGACCTTAGGGACAAAAACACATTGAAATGTATAAAATTAAATAATGACAAAAAAGAAAATCCTTGTCTTGAACTAAAAACTTAATCAGAGTTTGGTATGAGATCAGTTTGTTAATGCGTATAATGGTAATACAGCTAAACCTATGGGATCATTTGTTGTAAAACTGAAACAAAATTGTTACATTATTCAGATTTTACATAGTTTTCTCCATTGGCAAGACATGTCTTTATGAATATAGATCTAGAAATACACAGTTTGATAGCTCCAGCAATAAAAGTGATCTTGTGAAATCATCTACACTGAAATAAAATTCTCCATGTACACCTTTATTTCTTTTGCTTAGGGATGGAGGACTTAACATAATTTTTGTATAGCACTGAAAGAGAAGACCCGAGTCTTTGCTTTAAAACCTTACTTGATATTTCAGTCAGAAAAGGAAATATTCTCTATTTTATTTTATTATAAAGACAGAGTTGGGCAGATATTTGTTGAAGGGCCATAGGTGTTTACCGAACTATTCAATCCTTCTTCCACAATGTTGCTGAAAGGCATGATGCTAAATTTTGTGGAGAAGATGAGAACCAGATCTGTAGCATGAAATCTCACAATATCTGTGATCATGGTCATGACTAAAGAAAAGGACAGTCTCATTAGTTTTCTGTGTGCCAAATAAGACAACAGTTGTTGATTTGCTGTGTGGATGAAATAATGGATGGTCAGTTCATATTATACTAATAATATATAATAAAATTATTTGAAGAAAATCATAGTACTCATAAAGTTGTAACTATAACCATTCTAACCAACTAAACTTTTGGCTACAATGTTAAAAATGTGCATGCATCCTGAATGACAGTATTTGGTATAGGAACACAGAGGAGTTAAACCCATGAAAAAGAAATTTGGATCTGAAATTCTGCTTATCCTAAATTCTGAGGGAAAACCAATGTTAATAGAGAGAGAGAACAGGTCTTAATAAAAAATAAAATAATGACAAAATCAAGAGGGGGTAGGGGGAATGCATGTTTGTGTATGTATGTATGTATGTATGTATGTATGTATGTATGTATGTATGTGGTCTCTCTTTAAAGAATGCCTGACATCATATCATGTAAGAACAGCTGAAGTCTGCAGATAAGCCTGACTGATGTCAGTGAACACAGTGAACACAGTGGAGAGATCTATAGCTGAGCAACTGGCATATTGTGCCTTGGGGATGAATATGTGAACATGGCTGGGGACAAAATGGGGTTTTCCCTTCTCCCTCTTCTCACTGGATGAAGTATATTATAGTAATTAGCAGGATAGGCAATACCAGAATGTGAGGAAGTAGCTCAGATGATAGCCCCGGGTGACCCAGACATTTGATAATCAGGTTCCTAAAACTTCCACCTCAGGTGCCAATACTCCAAAGCAAGATTTCCAATGCACAGGTATTTATGTCTAATAAACAGCTCAAGTTTTAAGGCTTTATTTCCAAATTCTGGATAATAGTGTTCATCAAACTGTTCTACAAAAACAGTGAAGGACATGCAGTATCAAACCCGTCCTTCCATTTCAATATCTAGTTATGAAAGTCAGTTCATATAACAAAACTTTACCTATGGATCCAATTAGTTAGTTCCTTTTTCCAACTTATTATGACCCAAAATTCTTTATTTGAGCGAGTGGCTACAGATACCTGCAAAAAAATCTAACTGCATAAATATATAATCACCTTGGCTCCTACTTTCTCAGAACTACAGGAACTATTCATTTGAAGAGTTAATTTTGCAGCCCTCCCCCCACTAATTACAATCCTGCACATTTTTAATGCAATGCCAGAAGCAATAGATAAATAGATTTGCTTTATTTAGTTTAAGCTGATACTTTAAACTGGCTAACAATGATTTTTTTAAAAATGGTGGTGGTTGGGGGTTCTTTTCCATATATATGAATATATTTATAATTATATATATGTTGTATTATTATTTTAATACACATGCAGCTTCAGAATCCTTTCAGAATTTTCTGGAGTAAGTGGCTGTGATAAAGATTTTGTGCATTTGATACAGAAATATCTTAAGCACTAAGGCCTATATATGGTTTCATGATCTTGCTTGTCCTACTAATCACCCATCCCTCTCTTCCTACCTGTTAATACTTTCATAACAGAAAATGGCAGAGTATGCATGGCCCAGAGAAGTTGGTGGTGTTTATTGTTATCTTCAGGGTATTGCTGTCTTGTAAAATATTTCCAGTAACAATTAATTAATTAGTAACAATATTTGTTGGAAACACAAAGATTGGTCAATGAGAAATGCAGGAGAGATTGAGAGCGACCCTAGGAGACACAAAATCTGCTACTATAAATTGCTTTTTGATTGGTTTCACATTTGTCACACAGAAATTTGAATGCCTTTACCATAAGCACTATTACTTTTAACTGGTCTTTTTTGTCACAGCATTTACATTTTCCAAGGTGCATTCTAATGACTAAAAGCAACAAACTGACTTGAAAAGACAATCATCTAAAAATCAAGGGGATACTAATCATGTTTTCAGTTTTGAGATAAACCATACTTGATACTTTTCCAACAAGAGGTGAGAACAGCACACTTTAGAGAATTTGGTACTATCTTGTTGCATATCAGTTTAACTATTAACAGTGGAATTATATGAAACTCTAAACACATCATTTGTACTCTGCAAAGCCAATAGAGCAGGAGGATCACAGCTGTGCTCCACTACCATCACAGAGATGAGTGTTTGTACCACCTGAAAAACTGGTAAAACAGGAAAGAAAAAATAAAACTAGTTCCTATTTATAAATACACTGGGAATGCCAAAGGTTGCTACACACAGGCAAATGAAATATCAGATTTTTAAATCTTTAAATTAATTAAAAATAAAATTTTAAAAAGTCTAAAGAAATACCATTTCTAGCATAAATTCACAGCAAAGCCTGATCCACTTCTTATCTTCTATTATCAATCTTACAATGGAAATAATTAAAAAAATTTCATTAAATATATTAATTCCTGAATTGCAACTTTAGATGAACAGCAGGCTACTTAGACCAACAGAATGAGAACTCATGACAACTCTTAGGTTATGATATTTTTCTGGAATATGAGGGTATTTTTTGAGATTATGTCATATATATGAAAATTAATACCTATCTTTTGCTTTTAAAATAAAATTTCCATGATTTTTATGTTAATAGCACCTGATTGTGTCTTTATATTTATCCTTTTGTTCATCACAAACATCCATTCCCTGCCCCTACATTTATTTACAAAACTTTCCTGAGTATAAAAATAAAATTCTTGGTTTCATTAAGCAACAAGAGGTGTCTCAATTTTACACTGTTTATAATTTTGTCAGATAAGAGAGATTCATACAAGAAAATCAATCTCAACAGCATATAGGCTGGCTGGTTAGAAGTTCCATCATGACAACAATTCAAAGTTACAGGTCTACATTTTAAATCTGGGCTTCTTGTTGTATATCTTTGAACAACTGTCTGAAAATTGTGAACAACTTATTTCCTTCTCTCTCCCAAAAAGGAAAAGCAGTTTACAAAAGTATGAGCATTTATAAGATTAATTTCCACTTAATTTTTTTTAAGTCAAATTCTTCAGTGTTTCAAGGTGGTAGGTAATTACTGCAACTGTAAGAGTATGAACACAGATACACACACAAAAAAAAAACAACAGATGAGCATTTCATCATACTACAGAAAATACAAACAAAAGTAATCTCTGTTAGTACCTTGCTCTCTCCACAATATGTTTGCAACTGCAGCATGTAAGAGAAAGAAAGAACAGAAAATACCAATGAACAGGGGAAAACAAGAAATGATACATAAATTCTGAAATAATTATGATGCTTTGATGTCTGATTCACTAAAATACTCCTACAGGTAAACCAATGGAAACAGTAAATTAAAAATAGTTCTTTGTCTCACGTGACAAAATTGCGATTAGCCATAGTAGTTATTGGGGATAGGTTAACCCCCCCCACTCACACTAAATCCCTAACTCCATTAGCCATTATCAAGTGTATTTTATAATCCATTACAAAAAGCATGTGCAGTTTTCATGCACATAAATGATACATATTAATGAGAGGTGATGCATTTTTCATTATTTCCTTTAAACCCTGGACTTTGAAGAGATTGATTTCAGAATATAGCTATGAGAGAGATATGCAAAATTAAAACATACACAAGATATTTTTCTGTATGTCTGTAGGGAAGCCATGCTATCAAAATTGTCATATTATATAATGTTCATCATTCTATTTGGATGACCAAAACCGGATGTGTAAGATGGCATGGTAACCACCTAAATGTTTACATTGATTTTTTATCCTGAAAACATAAATTTTATTTGGCCATCTTGTTTACAATTGGATTTTAGACCTTTGAGACTAAATGAAATTATATTATCCTAATATTGCTCTTTCTGTCTGTGGAGGAATAAAAAAGAAAGCAAATTTAGTCTCACAAATTTTAAGCATTTAGAACTCAGCATGCAACAGAATAAAATTTTTAAAACATCATCACTAAAAACCAACTCATACTGCAAAGTAATGAACTTAAGAAATTAAAAAAATTAAAAAAATAAATAAAAGGAAAGGAACACAACACAGAAAGTACGTATGTCACCCACACACATAATGAAATTATGAGGTTCATTGAAACACAGTGTTAACAAAAGCTAAAAACATTAGTATGCTTTAAAAAAAGTTTGGAGAAAGCAATGAAAGACATCATATTAAAAATTATGTTGGTACACACAAGTTCCTCAGCTGTTGACAGCTGAAAGTTGAGAGTGAAAACAGGAACTAAATCCTCAGTTCTGAATTCAGAAAAGGCCTGGATACTAAGATTTTCCCAAATAACATTTGTACTTCAGCAGAGAGGAGAGGGGAAAAAACCAGCTCTGGGATATGATGCAGGCCTTTGAGTCTGGTAATGAAGCCAGTTTTGGATTCACCCTTCTGTCTGTCCATCCAGCCTGAACTTCAGGGTTTTGTCTTTGGCAGAGTCCAAAAGATTTCTAAGGACATGTGAAACAACATCCCCTACATCCACCCTGCCATTCACCTCACTGCAGGAGACAGTCAGGCTGACCAGGAATTCTTTCCTCTGGAAATCCATGATGACTGCTCCTAAATCCCTTCTAGTTCTGGGAATGGCTTCCAGGGTGAAATGCTCCATCTCTATTCCAGAAACCAATGTGAGGCTGATGTACCTATGGAGTCTTGGATTCTCTGTCTTGCCCTTGGAAAGTGGTGCTGGCTCCCTTACAGACTGCAGGAACCTCCTTGATCACCATGATCCTTCATAGATTGTCAAGAGCTGCTGCCTCACAATGCCATGGGCCAGTTTGCCCAGTGCTTGTAGGTGCATCCTATTCAGGCCCTTTCACCTGTGAAAGTCCACGTCATTTAAATGGTCTCAGTCAGATCCTATATACCTATACACCATGGATAAAGAAAGCTTCTTTATCCATTTGCCAGAATTTGCCAGAGCATGACTCCCTTCCCTAATTTTCCCACTGGTGTCATGTTCCTAGGAATGCTTTTGCCAGGAAAGACAGATGTGAAGAAACCTCCAGTACAACTTGGCCTCTTCCATATCCTTTGCCACCAGGTCCCCATCACCCTTAACCTTCTTTTTTATGCTGATGTCTCTGTAGAAGCCCATCTTTTTCCCTTTATGTCATTCACCAGACTCAGCTCCAAATGGGCTCTGGAACTCTAAAATGTATCCCTACATGCCCAGACAGTGGCACCAGATGCAGATCACAAATTTGTATTTGCTTATGTTATCTTACACAGTCTTTCTTATGTAATAAAGCAAATTAATTTCCCCAGGGCAATATGGAGGATTTCCTTTAAAATTACTTTTCTCTTCACATTGTGAGGAAATAACCATGTAATACATGGCACTTGAGGTCCCATAAATTCAGCCATAATAGTCTACAGTTTATCAGTGTTTTTCTAGGGGTGACATAGGAAAGAAAATAAAAAGTAATTACAATTCTGCAACTGTGTGGAACCATACAGGATCAAACAAAATGATTTAAGATGCTAAGTTCAGAACACAATAATTTGTGTTAATGCAAAATGATATGTATGAGTCTGAGCTTAGCTCAAAAAAAATGGCAGGATAATAAAAGTGCTTTAAAAGCCTCACATAATTTTAAAATTAACAAATCAGCTAGAAGGAAACGGAGCTATAATTTAAGAATGCAATATAATATCATAAACAACAGCCACCATCTCCCCCAACAGATCAAGAAACTCCACTTATTTTTTTAATCAGACCTATAAGTTGTGTTCAGGAAAGATGTCAAGTCTTGAGATAAAGAGTTCAATGCTGGAACAAGTAAAGCATGTATAGATATAAAGTATGCTATGGAACATATTGTTTGTCTTCCTTTTTGGTTAAGCAAAAATTAACATTTTCAGCCACACTTCATACTAAATTCTCAAACAGTTGTAAACTTCACAGTATAAGAATACAGAATTATTGATAGATCTCATCAAAATGTTCTGGTTTCAAGACAGAATACCTCTTCTCTTTTGCCCTGATTCCACAGAGTTATAAAATAGTACTGGGAGACGTACTGGGCGCCTTGCAGAAGACATTGTATTGCAGAAGTTGGTGACCTTGAGCGGGCTAAGTCTGCTGCATGGGGCCTTGTCACAGGGGAGTGACCTTGTTACTGCATGTCACATGGGTACCTGCTGTTGCAGTCTGAGATACAGATTGTGTGCCCTTGTTTTTAATACTTAGCTATAGGATTCACAAAAACCACTGAATTTCATATAATATGAAATTCATGGGCATGTTTTCATGGTGATACATGAGAACAAATGCTAAAGTTAAATAAGAAAAGTGTAAGTGTGTGTAGATTAAAAAGTTTTTTAAATCACTAGGTGAATACATTGAGGTTTAGAGTTTAAACTAGTTTAGAGAACAGAAGACAAGATGGAGGATTTAAAGTGTTGTCTCTTGTCCTTCTTCTTTCTTCTTCATGTTCTTTCCT
>NC_031771.1:29853214-29957960 GCF_001522545.3 Parus major
AGTCAAAGCTCTAGCTTCTGTTTTAAATTTTGATTAATTTTCAAAAGCTGGATGAAATGAAACATTAAAAAAACAAGACCTCCAAAAAATAGAAGGAAGCTTTACGGTATTTTGGATATTCATCACCAATTCAGGGAAAGCCATTCACATTTTCCCAATATGAAAAAATCTAATCTTTGTGACTTGTCAAGAAAACACAGGCATAGTTACAATATTTTCAGTAGGCTGCTACAGCCCCACATCTCAATGATTCTCATATCAGACTCAGTTGAGCAGAAGGAGGAATCTAAACCTGGATTTAGTCGAGCCAAGAACATTTGTTTAAAGGAAGCTTCCAGGAAGTGAGTGCTGATACTTTTGCAAGACACAGCTTGTGTTTGTGTCTAAAAATCTGCCTACAGAAATTGCTTTCCCTGAAGGCTACAAGAATCTGTAGCTTCCACAAGTAGAATTTGAAGCATTACTCATGCTGGGAGCATTTCAGAGTCCGCCTCTGCCACAGCAGAACCTGGGGAGTTCTTCATCTTCAGTCAAATCTGTGGGATTTAAAGAATCTCTGGAGGACAAGCAATTTTTAGAGTATCTACTGATAGGAGCAACACCAAACTAAGCAACTTTATGGATTAAGCACTTCATGTTTGCTTGTTGCATCACAGAATGACTACTTATTTCTGTACTGCTTTGTCATTTTACATTTCACACAACTGGATTTGACCTTGTTTAGTGGCAATTCTGTGACCAATTAGTTGTAATTATCAGAATGCAACTCATCTAATGTAACCCTGCATTACCCTAGGAGCAGTTAGTTTCAGTATGTTGTCTCTCCAGCTACTGTTTATAAATTTTGAAGGCTTATGTAACAGTCCACTCAAGCCCAGCAAATGTAAATTTGTTTCCTGTGTTCAACCAACCCAGCTAGGTTTTTATAAAATGCTGCAATTTTGCTGTTTTGTTTCAGAGTTTGAATTTCATATTCAATGGCTCACAGGAATAAAAATATTTGCCATTTTTCTTCAAAATTCATGAAAACCTAAGATATTTCTTGGATAGTTCCTACTATGAAAGGGGATGGTAGTGGCTCAGCTCACAACCCCACTGAATGCTCTCACCTGAGAAATCTGTCTAAGACTGGACTCCACAAAAAGACCCCTCCAGCATTATCCAGCACCCCTGTGTACACCAAGATCCAAGCACATAAAGAAAGCCAGTAGAAATTTAGTCTACATCGTACATGATCTACATATTCCAGTTAATTACACACAGGAAACTGTCTTTAGTTTTAGAGTCAGATTCTCTTAAATAGCCCTTATTATACAATAATAAAATAATAGTATAATTATAATATCTCTTACACAATAATAATTACAGTTTGTTATGACGTACTAATTAGTCATTCAAAAAAGGTGCTAATGCAGTGTTGATTAATTCTTTGGGAATATAAACTTTCTGCTTCACCAACAAAGGTAATAGGGTGAATAATTTTGTCTAGTTAACTACAAAAAACAGTTTCTTCTAAAGTCCAAATCACTGAATTTTGTGGAAGTAAAATTTGGCTGTAGCTGAGAGAATTCAGAAGGATAGTAACCACATCAACCTGAAATTCTCCTGGGAAAGCTCCAGAGGTAGCAACCCACCAAACCTCTAAATTTATTAGTCTTTTAATATGCTTTCCAATCAATAGGAAGCTAACCATTTCCTCCATTGATTCTTTTATTAATCTATATATACATTTTTGTTTGGAGCTTTTGTGTGTGCTTTTTGTTTCGTTGGATTTGGTTTTAAGGTGGTTTTTTTTCTCCTTTTTAACAGTAGCCAGAGTTAAAAGGTGCTACTAATGATAAAACACTACAAACCTTGCAAATGGTGCTGAAATGAATTTATTTTACAACTATTAAGAGTGCAAGTGTAGCTGCTGGGAAAGAAAAAAAGGGTATTTTTAATAAAGAAGCTCATAATAAAGAATCTGTGCTGGCAGGAATTAAAGCTGTCCAAAGACTTAATACTAAACCTTTTTATGAAGTGTGTGAACACAGTTTCTTCAAATTGCATTTTGCTTTTTAACAACATGCTGGCATTTGGTTGAAACAGTGGGAAAAGGAGTCTGCACTGAAAGCAAAAGTTTAGAAAAATGCTCTATTCAAAAATGTGCTGGAGAACAACAATAACTTGAAGAAAGGAGACTAGTGCATGAATTTCTACTACCTTGCATGAGCTATGCCTAATAATAAAGTAATAGGCCTGCATTGCCACCAGTCTGCAGAAGCAGATGCCAGGAAGTGAAAAAAAAACAAACAAACAAATAAAAAATAAAAACCAGTAATAACAAAATGTCAGAGTCTTTACATGGCAGCAGGGTGGTAGGTGTTCCTGCTACTCAGTTATGATCACTCTAATGCTGTCATTATTTTCTTACAGACATTATTTAGTCTTGTACATTAAATTTTACTAAAAAAAAAAGATTTACATATAAATTTGATGCCATTTTTCTATCCAAATGCTGTCTTGCATGTTGTTGAAAAACCCACACGTTCTGCTTCCAGCAGGAAAAAAAAATTCTGAAACTGGCAGTTTGAAACCTTCTCTAAATAAAGATTTATTTTTTTTAAAACTGAAAATCTCTTCATTTTTTAGTGACATTCAAAGTTCTCATGAACCAATGCACTTATTTTATCATAATTTCTGAAAAAGTTTTAATTTAGGTTCAAGGCACATATCTGGAGAATGTGTTAGTTTTTATCCTGAGTGCACAGTGTTGAAAAGTGACGCTTAAATCACCATAGCTGCAAAAACTGCTTAGAATTTCATACCAACAGAAATCTAGAATTTCTGTGTGAGTTACATAACAGGCCACTTCAGAACTCACTACTGATATAATTTCAACCATGTGTGTAATTGTTATGACAACCCTTTTACCAACCTTTGAACAGCCCACATCCATTACACAACTGAAGAAAGATAGTCCTATAATATATTCCTATAGACTTTGTACTTCTGCAAGTCTATTAGGTACTTAGGAGCTAGAACATGCCAGATTAATGGATTTTTATTTTAAAATTTTGGTCCAATTTTAAATCTAAAGAATGTCTTCTGCTCTTCTGGAAAGGAAGACAAAATAGCCTCATTCATAGGCCACTTTGAAACAAGCAAACAAAATAAGATTGTCAAGAAAGTGTCTCTCTTCTCCAGTTTCCAGAATAAAAAACAAGGACAAGAATCTGATATACTTTTTCAATATCATGCCAGCCTATCATGCCACACAGTGTGTGAGTATAGACAGGTATTACACTCTGAGGTAGACAAACAGCTCACAAACATAACAATCCCCCCATTCAAGCCTATGACTTCATATATTACTGATTTTTTTTAAAAAAAGTAGATTATCTCATGCCGGAATATGCCCTGATTCTTACATGTTCACTGGCAAGTAACAGATTCATACACTGTGTTTCCCTTCACACTTCAGCTTGGATCATAAAAACTCAAACAAAACCACCCAAAACTCAAACTCTCCCTACAGAAATGTAGTCAAAACCCATGAAACACTTCTATCTGTGAAAATACAGGTTTCCAAGGAATGAAGACTTTGTACATCAAGAGCACTAAAAGGGATACAGACTGTGTTTCTTGAATCTTTTTTTTCTCTGCTAAGTTTCTAGGAAAAAAATGTCACATTATGTCAGTTAAAAAAAAAATAAAAATCCCCCAAAACCCAAAACAGAGAAAAAACCCAAACCTTACCTATCTTCATTCATATGAGTAAGATTATTTCACTCTTTTCTACACATTTAGATGTTGAAATCAAATTTTCTCTGCAATTCACATTACAAAATTTGTTTTGTTTAATTATTTTCTTTTGTATATATGGATAGAATACCCCAATCTTTTCAAGATTCCTGCAACAGGAAACAGAAGGAAGCAACAAAGTTTTGTCTGTGGATTAATGAGAATCAGGTAGGAACAGGAGGTGCCCTTAACTGCTGATGTTGGCTCCAAAATTCAAAAGAGCCATGTGATGTGAGGCAGGACTTTCAGATATGAAATTATAAGGATAATTACTTAATTATATATATATATAATTATACCTATTCTAAATATATAATTATAATAACAAATTAGGATATCAGATTTCTGTTCAAAACTAGCTCCATGACAGAAATGTTGTCCAGTATTTTGAAGGCTATTTAACTCTTTATCCCTGACTAATTAGGATGATGAGACTAATGCTAAAGCTATTCCAGAGAAGTGTGTGAAGCATCAACTCAGAGAGGTGCAAACAACTTTGTGACTGAAATTCTCATTCCCTACTCCTTAACACTGAATTTTCTATTCTTTACTTGTCTTCTTTCCTGCTTGCCACATGAGATATGGTTCATACTTAACATGCCTGCTATCACAGCCTGCCAGAGCAGGTACAGCAAAACACCAGGTTTCTTTCTACCCTCCTGGCTGCCCAGGGGATTACAGTTCAAGCAAATGCAGACAATCCTTATCAGCCAAAATGAAAGGAAATCCAAGACCTACAGAGGTGAAGGAGACACTGCCAATGTTGTCTTTTCCTTTCCCTCACTCCCACACCTTGAGGATGTGTGCTTTTCTGTCTGATGACAAAATAGGCTAGAAAGAAGGAAAGAACACCATGGAAACACAAAAATAGACACAAAATAAAGTCAAATAAAGGGCTCAAACCTGATTGCTTCCTTATTAACACTGATAATCCCAGAAATATGTTTTAAATTGAGCACTGGATAAAATTCTCTAGTAACAGCTTGAAGTTTCTATTTTTATCAATTCATACTGAACTCAGAGCAAAGTGATTTCACATGTAATTCTGTGGAAAACTTTTTTACAAAGATTTTTTGCAAAAATCTCTTTTACAAATACATGCAATTCTACTAGCTTTTCCTGATGATTTAAACATCCCCCAAAACCAAATCAAAGAAACTTCAACTTTTGTTAGAGAGGTTTTTGCTTTGTTATTGTGTTTATTAAGAAGAATGGAGGAAAAAAAAAAAATGATTCCCAAGACCACAGTCAGGGTAGCCTTTGGCTCCATTCACGCATAAGGAGGTGATTCTCCTAGCTCCTATTACATCTAAGTTTCCTTGCAGCCCTCAGGAGGATGGAGATTTTGGAGTGGGAAGATAATGCATAGTCTAGTCTCACCCCAAGACAGCACCATAACAAAACTGTGACAAAACTAGGTATACATTAAAATAAAACATGGCTATCCAGAGAAGAAACACTGAAGTCCTGATGTTTAAAGCTTAGTTTTGGCACAGTTTTATGATTTGTTGTTTTCATTATTAATGCTTCATGGAAAACTGGAGACTTCAGGGATTACCCAGAGAATTAGATGTAAAAAGTTCTATCAGCTGCCTTCTCCTTTCCTGATTGAATGCAGAGAATCAGTAGATCATTAATCAACCAAGTAAATATTTCTGAATCAGTTCAGAAACTCAGCTAGCTACCAGTCTTAGTAATCAAGGGTAAGATTCAGGATCAAGGCTTGTTGTTGAATTAGCAGAGACATCATATGCAACAAGAAGTCTGGCCAGCTAACTATTCTCCTGAGTACACATCAGAAAAAGCAGTATGAGAGTGTAGCATACATGTACTCAACAGAATTGAGAAACCTACCAGAACTTATGCTAAATTCTGCTCAAGAAGTGTATGATGAGGCTCACAAAACACTCAGGGGAGAACAATAGTTGCCCAGAACAACACCTTTGGGAGGTGACACATGTCAATCAAAATGTCAAAGATTAAAGAAAAGACTACTGAACTTGCATATGCTTTAATCCTTCAAAACATTTTAAAAGACTACATGTATACTTTTTGCTTCTGCTAGAAGGAATTCTGGCAAAATCCTCTAGAGCCATAACCAGTGACCTAGTTTCAGCTAGGATAGAGTTAATTTTCTTCCTTTTAGCTGCCACAATGCTGTACTTTTGATTTGTGATGAGAATAATGCTGATGTTTTAATTGTTGCTAATTAATTTAATTTAACAATAATGTTTTAATTGTTGCTAAGCAATGTTTACACAGAGTCAAAGCCATTTCTGCTCCTCACTATACCAGTGAGGAGGTGAGGGATGCATAAGAAGCTGGGAGGGGAACAGCTGGGACTGCTGACCCTCCCTGACCAGAATATTTTGTACCATGTGGCATCGTGCTCAGCAGATACACTAAAGAAAAAACTGGCCCAGGGCTGCTGCTCAGTAGCTGTCTGGCAAGCAATTGTATTTTGGATCACTTGCTTTCTATCTTCTAAGTCTCATCTTGCTCATCATCATTATTTCCTCTTCTTTTTCTGACCTATTAAATTGTTCTCAACCCATGAATTTCACCTTTTCCCTCCCTTCCTGATTCTCTCTCCTGTCGCACCACAGCTCTGGGGGGATGGAACAGGCCAGGCAGAGGCAGCAAACAAGGGGTTGTGTGGTGTTTAGCTGCCTCCCAGGTTAAATCACAGCAGCCAGAAATTACTAGAGCACCTGCCCTACCAAATGATACCCCCTATTGTGCAAGCACAAAAATTGGAAGGGAAAAAGACAATATATTATAGTTTTTAAACCTTTATGCCAAATAAGCAGTATCATTTTTAAATGCTATACAGTTACACTAGAGAATGTCAGAGAAGAAAAAAGATAAACTGTTTTCTTTTCTTAACTTTAAATTCAGCAAAACAAACATACTTGTATACAGCCCAGCAGAGAGGATTCTAACCTAATATTTATGCAATAAATGTCAGAGTACTGCACACCCAACTCCATTGTATTTCCCATCTCAACAACACAGAATACTGAATCATCATATTTTACAGACTTTTCTCTCACACAGGAACAGAATTAGGAGGAGAGGTTTTATTTTTTATGGTTTTTAAAGCAAATTCCAGTATTGACTATTCTCTCACTGTCAATACAAAACATTTTTAATACTATAGCTCTCTAGAAAAAACAGGAAAAATCCAAATCAAAAGCACAAATTGTCATAGATGCAAATTAATCCTTGAAAAACTTCTTTGAAATCTTCATGGAGAAAATAGTGGGAAAAGTCCCACTATAATAATAATTCCACTCCATCAGAGCAGAAAGAGGGTTTGCATTGTAAAAACAAATCAAATCCCTCCTCTGTATGTAGGAACATTGAGTGAAATTGTCATTTTCAAAATATCACACAATTCTCTAGCTCTCCCAATCTCTGGTTGCACAGCTTTAGCCACATAGCCCTGTAGTGTTTGTTCTCCATTTAATAAAACAAAAACAAAAGCTGTCACAAAGGGTTTATAAAGTACCTGTCTTCTGTCTCAGTCACAACTAAGGAAATCCCACTGCTCCAAATGGATCAGAAAGAGGATTTGTGCCCAGATTTAACACATAGGTACAGAAGCACTGACCTAGCATGGCACTATTACAGCACTGAAACACATCAGAGAGGACATCTGACACTGGCAGATCTGGGCAATGCTTTCTGAGATGGACCTTTAAAATGAAGGGTTAAGTACTTATTTTGCTCTTAATTTAGCTTCACAGCTTGGTTTCACATATTTCTGAAATTCAATCTAAACTAGAATACACCAGTCATCTCAAAATTGTGTTTTTTAGTATTAACTGACAAGATAATTTGTTACAAAAATACCTGACACTCAGACAAAAAAAAAAAAAATGCTCTGGCTTCAATTATAGCACACAACACTGCAGAATACCATCAAAATAAGGCTAAAGAGACACTTGAGAAGGAACAAAAGTAGAAGATGAAGTCAACCTACAATTGACACAACACATTTTGATATATATTTTCACTCCAGCACATGCTAGAGGGGAACACATACCCGTAATATGAATATATATTTTTTAAAAATTCATTAAAATGTCACTGCCTTTTAAATCATTTAAAACTATCCTGCAAGTTCCAATAATCTTCTGAAAACTGAAACATGTTCTTAAATTCTATTTTAGACTTGAAAATTAATATTTTATTTTTATATAGGTTTCCTCAAACCAAGAAAATCATTGAGGTTTTCAGAATATGGTAAACTAAAGGCATTTTTAAGCCTGGATTGTTACTGAAAACTCTAAGCAACCTAAGCTGGCACAAATCACATAACCAAGTTATTATTATTTTTATTACTTTTTAATATCCTTTTGCATATCAGATATGGTTATCTGTATCATGAAAAATCTCATTTTTCCATGGTAATTTCCTTCTTTATTACTCTTATTTAACTAAGAACAAAGAAGATGCAGTGAGGGAGTAGTGATTGGCCTTTAATGTGCCACACAGGCACGCTAGTCATACAGTCCCCAGACAAGTGAAATTTCCTTTATATACCCCACAATTTCACTCAATTTGGGTGTATAACATTCCCCCACACACATTTTTTTCCTCGCCCTGAGCATTACATTAATTGGCCTAAAGTCTCACTTGCAGCTGGGGCTTCAAATGCCATTACATCTAAGAATACTAATCAGATGTTTATTGCAATAGTGGATACGCTTAATTTGCTCCACAAACCACGTGATTAAAGTGTTGTGAATATATTTCTGTTTCAAGTATTCCTACTTTCTTTTTCAGGCTGGAGGATGCTTTTCCAGAGACAAGATTAAGGTAAAGTTACAATGATTTTCTTCTGTCATTTTCACCTCAACCTACTCAGTATTTCCTTCTCTGATTGCATAACGGGCTAGAAAAACAGATGGGCCCAAGTTTAAAAATACTGCTCAAAAAGTGTATGTTTAGACATGCCATTCATTATGTGGAAGACACACTTCCACCCACCTTCACATACATTCAGTAAGATATCTTCCCAGAAACATTAAGAACATGAGAATGAGGCATTGATAGAAGCATTTTTATCAAGCAGAACAGAGAGATATATTATTTTTAAAAATTTCCTTAAGATACATTATATGGGGTAAATACTAAGCCAGAGGAAAGACCTTTGCTATGCCTACCTCTATCCACTGTAGCTCTCTTCTGCAGGAATCTGCAGCAGCAAATATCTGTCTGGGATGAGATAACACTGGCTGGAGAGGGATGCCCTACCCAAGGAAAAAAATGGCACCAGAAATGTAGAAGCCTCCTGCTTAAAGGGCTAATTCAGCCTCTTCAAACATCTGTGGGTTTTGCTTTCTGTTCAGGTGTCCTTAGGGAATCCATCAGTTTAGATCATTAAATGAGAGAAAAGGCTATCAAAAATTTAATGCAAATTATTTACATGGAAAGCTGAGATAAAGATCCTCCAAGAAACTGGGAAATTAGGACTATTTAGATTGATTGCTAATGATCACTGTGATAAGCAAATATGTTGATGTAAAATGTGCTTGATAAAGCTTAACAAGTTAAGCAGTTGGGCATCAGAAAAAAAATTAATTATAAAGTTCTAAGCTAATTTCTTTTGCTAGAGTTTTGGCAAAAATAAGGTGAATTGCTTGAGATAAATTAAAAATGAGAAAAGAATAATTACACGTAATTAAGCTCCCATTATCTTTGCAAGGCACTCAGATTTGTAACAGAAAAAATTCAGATTGTGTTACACAAATCTCCTGCAGTGCCTGTCAAAATACCCCAGGAAGAGATATTTTAGGAGTATCTCCAAAACACTACTAATTAACCCAAAACAGCTAAAATGACCAGTTTTATTAATGTCACCATCTTTCACTTGTTCTAGTGCACCTTCCATGAAATCTTCTCAAAGCATTTTGCAAACCTCCATACATATTTTTGAAGTGGGTCCTATGTGCTCACTACGCTGGTTTCCAGTTAGTGCTGCTGACCAGTAAGAACAATTACTAAAGAGAAAATCACCCTGCACACTAAGGCTTGCATTCAAAAGCAAAACACATGTGAATGATTGAAAGCTCAGCTTGGCCTCATGCTTTAATGCCACAATTTTCTTAAGCACACAAGTTTCCTCTTGAACTCATGCAATTAGTTTCTAAATTTTCTGAAACTATAAAAAAAAGTTTATTTTCTAGAATTAATTGAGAATTAGTACAGAGACAAGAGTGACACTTTCCTGCAGGTGTCTCTTCTGGCATGCATTTAAAACCTGGTTTTAGTCTTAGATTCTTGTCTATTTTAGTAGTTGTTATTTTTTCCATTTTTAACAAAATAAATCATCATTTAATAAAATATTTCAGTATTATGTGCCAATACATTACATTGAAGTAGGGCCTCAAAACAAATTTGGCCTTTGTCCTGTCCACTAAAAAGCCTTTGGGAAGAACCATGAAAGACCTTGGGTAAAATTTTGGTTTTGCTCCCATTTAAGGGCCAGCTCTCCCTCTGGAAACAGGAGTTAACAATTAAGAGTTTTGTTGTTTGCATCTGATATACCTGCAAGACTTCTGAGCTTCCTTCAAAGCTGGGGTCACTGATGAAAAAAAAAAAAAGGAAATGAAACAGGAAAACAAACCAGTGTTTGTTGACTTTTGTGCAGCCAAAGGTTGCTTTCAGAAGAATGCAGAACCTGGGTACAGACTGATGGCCCTGTCAGCTTTCTACACAAGTTAACAATTCAGCACCCTGCCAAGTGACACTGTGACAACAGGTCACCTCTCCTGCAAGATTTCTTCTACCTTCTCTGTTAATTAGCAGGGGATTATCTGGCAATATGTTGTTCTCCTTGCTCTTTCTCAGATCCTTCACAGAAATGGAGACCCAATACATTGAATTATTTCTTTTTTTTAAAGCTTTCCTTGAAGACCACTCAATATTTCTCAAGAAACTACAAAGGAGATACTGGGTGTTAATAGGAAATAATGATGGCAGCTAGAGAATTTAATGGAAACCTGCACAAGAAAAGTGAGGTCTGGGACAATTCTGGGTCTGCAATGTCTGTTTCAACAAAAGAAATGGGCCAGGAAATAATATACATTGACTTCATACTATTGCTTTTTCTACTTGTGAAGTTGCTATATATATTTATCCTCTTTACAAAAGACAAAAAAATTGCTAGAAGACAGCACATTAATTATTATTTCTCTTCCACTTTTCTGCACTGCTAGTTATACAGATAAAATTATCATGCTTCAGGAAAATTCACTACAATATGTCACATTAACATATCAATATGATATACTGGTATCACCAGACAAAATTACCATGTTCCTCATTTGCTTACAAATTAAGTTTTTCTCACTAATAATTAAATGGAACATATGCATACAATATAATTAGGTATTGATTCTTTTTTTTAACCCACAAAGCTGTACTTAGATACACAAACTCATCAAGAAAACTAATTTTAGGCACTCCCATATAAAATTACTTCTCATTCTTTCTCAGTTTATAATGGATATTTTATTTTTTTCTCATTTGGAATCAGAGTAAGGAGAGAAGACATTGAAAATTTGCAAATTAATTATATTAAAAAGAAAAATAAATATTAATATCCATACAGGAAAATAAATGAAATTTTATTTACCTTGAGACCAGGGTCTATAATATTTTTTGATACTATTTCCTGACTGTCAAAAAAAAAATTTTGCTAGAATATAATTGATTTGATGAAGCTCTCCCATAGAAAAAGGGTTTTTTTCTTCAGGGAAAACATTCTGGTCAAGATCAGGGAAGGAAAGTCTTAGGGTTCTACATAGGAATGTGAGATTTATCACAACACAGGTGAAGGTTATAATTACATAACCCTTCAAAGGTAATTCTTAAAACATTAGGAGACTAGAACTGCTGTTGGTTAAATAATCAATGGGCTAAGAAATAGATTATCTCCCCAGAATAGTTTTAGTAGTAGTCATCAGGACAGCATGAATGTGGAAGACATGATCACATTGTGGGTTCACACCAATTGAACAGCTTCAGATGGAAAAAATGAGACAAAACTTTCAAAGAATATCAATAATCTGGAATTGAAGCCCCTTAGTAGAGATATGAAAGGCTCTGTAAAGTCTTTGCCATGACAATGCCAGATGATACTTTAATTAATTTCTGTCATCTCAAAGAGTTACCACAGTGACTAGTTTCCATCTGACCTAAATAAAAAATATTGAGCTCTCCTAAGAGTATGAAAGCCAAAGAGAAGCGAATCTCAAAAATTTTCAACTGTCTTTGACAGAGAATATTTAGCTTTTCACATGTTTTGCACTACTACTTAAGTTGAAAAAATGTCATTCACAACAACTGTAGTGGAAAAAGGCAAACTATTAAGTTAGGCTTTATTTTATGTAGTTAGGATAAGCTGTGTATCTCTTTGTACATACTTTTATTCATTGTACAAGCAAAATTCTTCTATTCATTGGCAGCACTGTGTTTAATATTTTGTATTTGAAATGCTCTAGTGAATACAAAAGTGATAGTGAGTAAAGCAGAAAAAGATCTAGTACTTCAATGTGAGAGAAGCAGCTTGCTATTGTAAAATATTGATTGCTTAAGCCAATAAATGCTCTATAATTCAAATGTAATTACTAAATAACTACTAAATAACATTTTTTAAAGAAAAAAGGATATTTTTCTGCAGTCTGATTTAACCTCAGCTGGCAACTTATGCCTAGAACGCAGCCTCACAGTCCCACCCAGGAAGGGAGAAGAGAATCAAAAGGGCAAGACTCAGAAGCCTCGTGGATTGAGTAGTTCAATCTTATGTACCTGCCTACTCCTTGCTGGTGGGGGGATGAGAAGCAGAAAGGGCAGTAACTAAAACACCTCTTATCAACCCTCTATTCAGCATGAATCTAAAACAGAGCTCATACAGCTACAGTGAAGAAAATTAATTCTACCCAAAACAAGCACACCTGCAAACTACTGTTCATAAGCTTTTTTTTTTATAACTTGAAATTCAATGTTTATCCATATAGAGGGGTTAAAGGATTTGTTAAGTCCCTGTTCAGAAAGTCATTAAGGCAAAACCAATAAATAGAGTTGCTTCCCTAAAACTGGTACAGATTGTCTTAAAATATTATTATTTTGTCTTCTCTGCTAAAGGCTTGTCTTAAAGAAACCTTATATTAACTCCTCAAAACTTTTGTACGAATGAGAAAGGGTTGACTGGCAAAGGAAAATGTGGACTGGAGAAATGATGACAACTATGAGAAGGCCTTAAGGTTCCTTTTGTGCAGGAATGCTGCTGAATGGCGCTGAGCTAATGGTCCCCATGGTTTGAGGGCTCTGACTGAGAGATAAGACACTTACTCATATGCAAACAGTGTTCCCAGTTCTATTTCCAGAGTTTTTTCAAGGAAATCATTTGAATACAAGTCTTAGCTTGTCTACTGTTTTGTCAGTGGATAAGAATGTGAATATTGTATTATGCACAATGCACATTAGTTTGTTAACACTCAAAGGTGTTTGACCTAGGATTCAAGATACTGGATATGTTCTTCTATAGAAGATGAATGGCCCAGTCTACAAAAGTTACAGGAGTAATTTTGGGTTCAAAACAGAGGAGCATGGCAAGCTGGTAGCAAGTCTGCAAAAGGAAGATATTTGTTTCTCTAAATATAATTTTGCAGCAGAAATCAAGACAGTTTCAGAGATTGCACTAGATTCTACTTTGTATGCAACATGAAGGTCTGAGATCTGCAATGGATGTTCTTTAGAGAAAGATGATTTTGACAAGAACTCATATTTGGGGCACATGAATATGCAAAGAATCATCTACTTTGATTTAAAATAGCAATTTTTTAGAGGGGGAAAAATAAAGAATGGTATATGTCTTCTTATTTTTTTCCCTCTAAATGTGTGTCCCCATTCTGTCAAGTTTAGCTTATAAAATGAAACCAGAGCAAAATTACATGTAGGTTACTAGTGAAAAGAAGGTTACTGTTGTGAAAATTTGGAAGGGTAGAGAAGAAAGACAAGAAGGAGAGGAAAAGTGAGGGAATACAATTTAATTTTATTAAGTGACAGAGATAGAAAATGTTTGCCTTTTTAAAGATTGTCTTCACTTTTACTGATGGCATTGATCACTTTTATGAGCCCCCACTAAAATCAATCTCACAATTATGGCTTTTTGATAGTATCTTTGATTTTTACCAACAGCATTAATTTATACAACCCAATAAAAAGATGGACAATTTTTCTCATAGGATGTGTTGATATTTTAGATAAAGCAGTTGACAAAGACATTAAAGATTGACTTATTATAGTCACCATCTAAAACACCATTTAGGAATCTAAGTAAGCAAGTATAATTCCCAAGGTATAGAAATCCAGCAGTTCTTACCAACTTCAGTTTCTGACACTTGTAAAAATTATGATTGTCTATATAAGAGTCCAATAACATGTGCTCAGGGACTCAAAACCCCTAAAACAGTGTTTCTTGCACTGAAATCCACAGCCATCTTTTCCTCATTTCAGGAGTTATCTGCCACTGATTCATTCTGTAAAATCCAAGATTTAATTTTCACAAAGGTTGGAGAGAATTTCATGCATTAAAAATATCTTGTGTTCTTTAAACGCCCTTAGCAAAAATTGTTGTATATCACTGAAGGATTATGTCAAATCCTATGTGTATCTTTTAGACTATAAGAAAGGACATTCAGAAAAAAAAAATTCTCAATATGTGAAGAAAGGACATTCAGAAAAAAATTCTCAGCATGTGAAGTACCATTCATAAGATTCAATAATGTTAAAAATAAACATGGTGAAGAAAACACTGAGAAAAGTTTCTGTTTCCATAGTGAGCTTATTTTCTTTGATCAATGATGCAACCCTGTGAAAAGACATAAGGACAGTCAACAAAAGCTGCTCTTCTGATAGCATATTCTCCTACTATTATGCACACCTGCTAAAGACAATAACAGTAAAAAAAAAAAAAGTTCTTTACAAGAACTTCCAAACTAACAATCAGTTGTGAGCAACTTCCTCTTCACACACCCCATCTTTTTCCCATGCTGTGGCAAGATATGGTGAGCAGCAGGCAGGCACAGAAAGGTGGATCCTGCACACCTTACGCATAATAATCCTCATGACACTTCTCTTTTCTGTTCTTTTCTAGAGCCATTCTTAGCTTGAGACTCAGCATGGTTTGATGAGCTGATGAGAGTTCCAGCTCTGCTATCCCCTCTAAAGAGGGACCTTCTTTCTATCATTGCCTTGTATGCCAAGACTTTGCCCCCTGCCCACAACTGATCATCTACCCTCTAAAACACACTGCCTCCTAGCTGGGTATGTGAGGAGTTGGTAACCTAGAAGAGCAAAAAGACAGCTTTCTGAACAGTCTTTTTTTTTTCCTCTTTCTTTGCTGGGTTTTAGCATATAAAATTTTGTTTAAAGTCAGTAGCAAAGCAAGGCATCACTGACAGTCAACAGAAGCTGTTGATCTTACTGTCAGTCACTGACTTCCAACCCTGTGTTCCAGATGGGGTGACCAGATGAGCAAACAGGATCTATTGCATTCAGACTCTGGGTAGCCTTCACCCTTTAGTATTTGAGGACAGACCACTTTACCTGAGAAGCACTCACAGACACCACAGCTCAGTGATTTTGTAAACCATCTGTGCACTACTACGTGCTGTCTTCCCAGACTTGGGATGCAAGACCTTGTCTTTAGTTGTTAACCTAAAGTGCTACTGATAAATTGTGGATTGCCCTTCTGTAAGAACAAGCAGCCTTCTTTATTTTTACAATGGAACAAATCAGCCAGGGGGCCACCAAAAGAATCTTCTCTCTATTGTGTCAACCAAGATTTGCCAGCCTCCAGCAGGAACACGTCTGACCTTACAATTTCAAGAGGATTTCAAGAGGTAAGATTAACTCACAGACCTCAAAACTAAGCATGCAAAATGACCCTGTCCATCATTATGCAATGATCTTCCACTTTGTATGCTAAAATGCAATACAGTGGGCATGTGTAACTCTTACCACATGCACTTCCAGATCAGCAATAGCTAATTTTTAAATTGTTAGTTTCTTTTTGAGGTTCTGAATCTGTGGAAATAAAATACCTTTAAGAACTACTTTAAAATAATTCTAATCTGCTTATATCCTTTGGTTTTTGCTATTCACTTTTTCTATTCAGCTAGAACACCTAAGGGATGATAAGATTCAAGATTATCATAAAGGACTGCTAGACCTGGGTAATCATGCAATCTAATTGATGTATGCATAGATAAAGACTTGGTTATTTTGGAGACTAAACCAGTATTTTTAGTTCTTACATTTCTGCTTTTAATTTTTAAAAATGTATTTCCTGAAGAAAAACATCAGAGGAAGGGAGTAGAAGTTACAAAAAAGAAATTAATTGCTGTATTTGGAAATTTGGAAGGAGAAAAATTTCTAAATGTAAGAGGGAAAGGAGTCATGCACAGGGGAAAAAAGCCAGCAATAAAACCCAAAGAACAAAAATACCAAAAAATTGTTTGGTAAATGCATGAAAAACAGGAATGAAAAAGCAAGGCATGAAAAGTATATGTGCTCATTTCATCATGTTCATAATCATAAATATGGTACTTTTTTTGGAATCTTCCAAACCTCATGTATCTGCTAAGCTTCATCTCTGGCCCTTGAAGCAGGGAGTTCAGCTGAGCTCTGCTTACACAGCAACACTAAGCAGGATACCAGGGTGCTACAAAAACCTGTAAATGCTAAAATCTGCTTAAAATCAGGGAACTGTAAGAGTGAACAGCTTCAGATATTGCAATCTGCTTTAGCTGACTGTCCTGTTTAGGTGCCTGTATAGAACCATTGTCCAGAGTGACAGCATCAATTCATACTGCTCACATCCCTGAATTCCTGCAGTACTTAGAGCCTTCACCACTACTCTCACCGTCCTGAATCCTGCTGTGCTACAATGCATTACACCTGCAGAATTTTTATTACAGATGCAGTAGGAGCTACAAAACAAGGCACAAAAACAGGGCAGATAATGGAAATGTTTCTTGCAAATGGGGAAAAATGCTGTAGGGAAATAATTTAGGTGCAAGAGATAACACTTCTATTGTTATTTTTTTCAGGATGTGTGGTGGAAGCACAAAGATACAAACTCAAATTCAGATACAGCACAAGTTCCACTGGAATGGAACACAAATTATCTAATTAGCTAACCATAAATTATTCAACATAATTTAGACAAGTAGCTTGAAGGGTCATTATATCACACAAGACTGCTTTACTGTGCCATTTCCTACTCTGTGCCTAGAAATGTCAACAGGGCACCATATTAACATGAAGTTTTTTGACAATATGACCTTTTGATTATTTTGATACTGATATTTTGATTTATTGATTACAGCTGCTTGACATCACTGCAAAGTAAGCAAATTCTTACAGACTTTTGCAACAGATAAATTACTATTCTAATTGTATGCTTACATATTTTAAAAAATTACTTTCTGCTTTTCCATGCATCTCATTCCCAACTAGCAGAATCAGGCTGAAAGCAATTAGATGATGTTGCCAACCACCTGGTCTGCTAACAGGTTGATTAACATTAGATAACAAATCTAAGACATTTATTGTTCTTTAACAGGAACAAAAGTGTGGAATAAACCATCTCTGCCAATCAATGAACATGGGTAGCCATTGCATAAAAGATGCAAAGACTTTTGTATAATGCAAAACTATTATTATTATTCTTCCCATATAATTGAGATGAATGAAATGACCTGAAGGGTAACACCATGCTACAAACAGTATCAAATATTACCCCCTAAAAAGTATAACATTTTCATTTTCTGAATTAGCCTGCTGTTAGCCCAACAGTCCTGTTGTTAGTAAAGCTGTGCACCAGCTCAGAAGTGGCTTCCCAAAACCTCCTTCATTCAAACAGTAGCTTCACAGTTCCTGTATGTCACCCTCAGTACCAGAGAAAAATAATAATCTTGTGCTCCATTTGAAAAATAGACTATGGCCTGACCACGTTCTGGTCTTTTGGATTTTCACACCTAGATAAAAAGAACCAATTCTTGGAAATCTTGGCCAGTAATGTTCTGGGTGAGATATAAATGCTAAACATAATAAGGCATACCAAGGAAAGAAAGAAAAAGAAATACAGTATTTGAAAATAATGGAAAATAATGGCAATGGAAGAATTCACATGCTGGAAATTCTCTATGTTACTGTTTTTTTAATTGAAGCATATTTTTCTTAGTTCCTTATATACATAGCTAATAGATAAAAAGATGTCTGTTGGGAAAGCTTGTATCTGTGCACACTTCAAAGACTGTCAGGTTTAAAAGGAAAGTAAGGGTTATAATGCTCCATCTAGGTAAACAACTGATTAAGTTCAGCAGTTCCAAGTTCTAGATTTATCATTTATTCATAAAGTAGTATCTTGAAATCACATGCACACAAGATCCCCCTCTGCAATAAATGAAAACACATTATAAAATATGAAAACACAGTGGTGCTATTCCTTACTCTGGTGCATTTGTCATAGAAGTGAGACTAGGTGAGCATTCCTTTATGGTTACTGCTGATATGCCCTTGAACAGATATGAGCCAAGAAGCCATTTAGGCACATCAGCATACAGCAGTGCTCACAGTGATAGTTTGGCTTTACCCTGGGCTTCCAGAACACAAGTACAGTGCCATATGAATGCCTTCCACATGGGAAATGGCTCATGTGCCGGGGCAAAGCCAGCAGATTTGGCACATACCTCTAAGCTCAAGAAGGCAAACACTCTGCGTTTGTATTACCCCCATAGGGAAGAATATGGAAAACCATCTCTCACTGATGCTTTACACACAGCTGATACTAGAAAAAAAATCAAAAAAAAAAAGGCAAAATAAAAATTTTCAAAAAGTCTTTAGAGTTCTTATCTTCAAAGTGCACATTATTGTGTAAGCCAGTAACTACTAAACCTCAAGTCTTAAAGAATGTATAGTGCAGTACTTGCTAGCAAAATGAGGCAGCAGTGGAAGAGAAAGCATGAAAGATAATGATTAATATCTTAATTATTTGGAGACAAAGTCCATAAAGCATGGAGTGCTTTAATTAGTCTGTAGAAAGAGTAGGGAGCCTCCATTCAGAAAACTTCCAGTACGTTGTTCTGTGGTAACCAAATAAGGCTGGTGTCGCTCTTCAAAGGTTCCAGCTCTAGATGTGTGTTTGTGTGTGTATATATACACAACCAGATCATTTCTGCTTGAACAAATATTGATTTTGTGCTGTAAATTGTCCCTCAGAGCAGAAACTCTGCAGAGAATGGTGCATTAATAGTCCCCAGCAAGCTGGCATGCAGAACAATTGTATCCTGTTTCTTAGCACATTATCTCTTTTTCACCAAATGCCATGGCTCAGGAGTCTCTGTCAGCCTATTATTAAATAAGTACTTCTAATCAAGGGATCACAAATAAATTTGCACAAACAGCTTTGCCATACTTCTTTCTTCTAGGATGCAAAGAATATATTTTTATAATCAAATTATCACATAGATATCCCTGGACAAGCAGAAGGAATGGCATTTTCCCCACTCCTTTGTGGAAACCACACGGATCAGCATAACCACATCAGCAAGAGTCGTGGCAAAGTTGTAATATGAAATAACAAGAGAGGAACGTAAATTGTGTCACCACTGTGGGTATAGCTACTGCTGTAGCTGAAACTGATTTGGTCACAAAAACAGTGGAAAGAAGAAAAAAGATAGGAAATAAGAGAAGCTAAGGAATTTTCATAGCATTCAGTTCTCTATTAATTTTATCTTTATTAAATGAAGGCATAACACTAAATACATGATTGTTCTTTCCAGCTGGGGATATAAAGAATAGGAAAATGGAGTTCACTTTAACCAACATAACTACACAAACAGAAAATATGAGAAATATGAGAGCAGAGAGGATGGAATGCTACTTTTCATATTTGCACATTGTTAATAATATTCTTACTCTTTTAATTAGATCAATTATTACTTGTTTGAAGGAATGATGAACATTCTGTGAACAAGATGTGTGTTTACTTAGCCTCCTCCTTCACAAAAAGAAAATGACAGCTGTTCTTCAACTTGGATGCTGTGGAAATGTCAAATAATTCTACTTACATAAGACTTAAAAGACTAAAATTTTAATTTTCCCTTTTTTTTTTTCCAAGAGTCCTTCCAGAGCATTCACCAGAATCTTTCTGGCTTCTTCAAGTAAAATTAGGTGTGATTTACAAAGTTGACTGCAAGTACTACGGAAAAAAAATTATGCCAGTATTGAATTTCCTTACAATATTGACTTGAAAATTGTTCTGTGCTATTGATAAGTAACTGTGGGATTTTTCATACACACTGCTTTTTTTACTTTGCTAAGAAAAGTATTTGAAATGTTTTGATTAAGGCTCACTATTTCAATGCTGAGTTGTCTAACCTTTTCATGCAATTTTGTGAAAGAAATATGAACCTCCTGGTGAGTTACACTAAAAGAAAATGCAAAATGAAGTTTCTGAAAACAAAAATCTTACTCTCATTTTACCAAAGATAATATGCTATAGAGGCTACAATCTAAAATTAAATAACACAGCAAAGGAAAAAATATCTATAAAAAATTCAATATTTTCCAAATAAAACTAAAGCCTTAGATGTAATATGCAAGAGGAAAAAGCTTTTTTGTTGATTTACTGTATTTGCATATTTGTCAGATTTAAGCTTCCTGAAGTTCCCTAGCTAAAACATTATTCAATTGTGCTACCTGGAAAGATAAGGCAGCTTTTAAAAATTAAGCTGTCACTATATTTCTGTTCAGTTTCTCCCCCAGTGACTGAATAGTCAAATTCTAACCTCAGTTTTGGAGGTGGAGATGAGGGTAAAAATCTATCTTTGTAAGAGCTGCTACATTTCATTTCAATATGTAGTCATGCATTTTTTTCCCAGGGAAAGTTTTTTTTAGAAAATACTTTACATAATGTATGTTATGCATTCCATGAATCAGTTCAAGCTCCATTTTGATAACTCATTAAAAGATGTTTTTAGATCTATATAGAAACAAAATATAAATTATAATAGTAATAATCAATAACCTGTCTTACCTTTCTAATTTATAAATTAAGAATTACAATTACAATGAATAAATGGAAAAAAAAGTGGTTTAAATCTGAATAGACTATGATTCTCAATGGAATGAGCACATACAGGAATAGCATTTACCTTTATTCCAAAGTCATCATAACTGCCAAGACTCACACCAGGACTACATGAAAGAGCAGCCACAACAAAGGCATAGCAGATGTAAAAAAGCCACCACACAATGGAAAGCACCAAAGCAAACCACAGAAAATTAAGCAAAATGTCAATCCTCCAACAAAACTGATATTCGGCATAACGCAGAGCAACCCATGATGGAAAATGTACCTGCTTATCTGGAATTTCTTTGACTTTCCTCACAAAACACAGATTTTCAGAGCTCTAAACCCCTTGAGCATTTGAGAATCTCCACCCTATAAGTCAGTGAACATTACATGATTATTGTGTCACAAAAACTGATTTTCCCCAAGCTCAAGGAGACTAGCCCACATTCAGTTCATACAGGTAAGGAGCTGCTCAGCTGGCAGGGCCCCTTCCACTACTGCTGAGCTCAATTTTAATGCCTGCTTTTCCTCCTCAAATGTCTGCTAATCTCAACAGACTCTTTCCTTTGGATTCCCTGGCTACTTGGCCCATCACCAGGCCACCCTAGATGTCCCTGTGCTCATTACTGAAAATGGCAGTGTGATGTGCCAAAGTTGTGTCTCCTACCAATGAACTGGGGTGGGAGAAGTGGTGCACATGCTCCTTCTACCTGCAGCAACATCTTTTCATTTAGTACAGAGTAAATTGTTTAAAGTATGAATAGAGAATGCAGATAAAAATATGAAAGAGACAGCAGATTCAGTTCTCACTGGGAAGAGCAACAAGTTACTATATTGTTTTTTTCTTATTTCTAAGAATAATAATAAGCAAAAAATACCTGCTTCCATAACTATAGCAATTCAAGGGGAAAAAAACAAAAAAAAATCCTCAGTCCTCTCTATTTACAGTAGAACCAAAATGCTTAAAGAGGATTAACAAAATAGTATGGATAGGTGAAGATCCATTGTTTTCAAGTCAATATTGGAGAATAGCTCCCCCCAAAGCATTCAAAAACTTCATGAGCATTGATGTGCTTGCATATATTACTGTTTTACAGCCAGCTACCTACTATGTGGAAGGGCAGGGCATAATTACAAAAAGATATTTTCAACAATTTTGACCCCAGCAATATTCCAGTAAAGGCAGAAGAGAGGGAAACCCTACAGAGTGGTTTTCACTTTTGGGTGAGGTGGCTGCTGGGTGCTTAACACCCAAAAAGATACTGCTTTTCTTATGGGTCAGCAAAGTATGTTTCAAAAGTGGATAGCAATGAAAACTTGCACCAGTATGGAAGCAAAAGAGATGGTGGAAAACAGAGGTGTACCAGAAAGTCTGAAGATGTGAGCGAAGATATGCTTTTCAATCTGTAGCAAGCCCTTCATTAAACTTCAAGTGCTTGAGCCATTCTTCACACATCTCAAAACCACATGTTCCCACACTCTTAGCTTTTGATTATAAATACAACTTTCACATTTTCCTAATGTCGAGTAGCTATTGCTTTAGGCAAAGTAGTACTTAACAGCATTCTTGAGTGTGTGAAATTTAGGGTAAGGGGAAAAATCATCTCAATTTTTTTAAATTTCCAGCCCTGTTTAGAGTAAACATCAGTTGTCTCATCAGCTGCTATTATGACAAAGAATGTACTCCAAGTGCACAGATGTGGATCCTGGAAACAAATTAGGCCTAAAAGATTTTTTTCTTCTTCTTTTCATAAAAAGAGCTAAAAGGCTGAATTATGCACTGATTTTAATAACAAACAATATTGGATGACATTTTTTACTTGACAAAGTGAAATTTTTTCCCAACTGTTATTATTTTAGCCTGAGTTTTTTCAAAAGCATTAACCCATTAGTAACTGCTCTATCTTCAAGCTGAATTAAAGTGTGAGAGAACATATATATGACTTGACTGAATGTAAAGTACTTCCATCACACCCCTCTGAGGAACTTAAACTGACTGGGATTCTCAAAAGTATTTTCTGCTAATAATCTGATTTGCTCTGATTGTTTACACCTAAGCTCTGGAGGGAAAGGAAGTGCTATAGCCAGCCTTAAAAGCTTATGTATATTGACAGCTGGACATCATAGCCTGACATGAAAGGCTTTCTAAGGCAATAATTATTTTCTGAACAAACTCGAGATACTGCTTTAATTCTGAGACAATAGCCAACACTATTTTCTGCATATAGGAAACTAAAATATTTATAGTAGGTATCACAGAGGTAAAAGACTTAAACAAATCATTATTTTTTTCCATTTTTGCCCAGGAAGATTTGGCCAATCCTTCACTCCTTTCTCACCTACAGTTTTCTAATTGCTCACTCGTATCAGCAGCCCCAAAAGTAATAGAAATTTAAAGACCCTAATTCATGAAAAACCCACAAATTTACAACAACTTCTACTCTGCTCAAGTTCTTTTACTTCTGGGGCTCAAACACTGGACTTTTTCATATTGAATTGTTTGGCCTCTATCAGGGACAGCAAGGCTTATGGACACCAGTATTCTCCATGGGAAATCTGAATAAGAGGTTTATCTCTGGACAGGGCTCGGAAAGAGGAGAAAATTGATCAAAGCCAAATGATGTACCAGAGCCTCAAAGCAAAGCAATAGAGAGGAGGGGAAAATACACACGGGGTGTGGAAGCAGGAGGAGAAATTAAATGCAAGTACATCCCAGCCTGAATCTCCTAAATCTCCAAGTTTGCAATCTTATAATAAAAGTAAATACAATTAATATTTGATTATTCTTGCTATAATCATAACTATATTAATAAAATATTCTAACAAAAATTTAAAAATCACTACTTTTCACTGAACTTACTTTCTGACCATCTCACAGATACAGCCCAGTATTCCTAAAGCACTTACAACAGCCTAAATTGTCTGTTAAGAGGAGCTATTCTTATGCCTTCTGCTATGACAAACAGATTTGCAATCAAAACAGAGCTGCTTATTCACAAAAAGCAGGAAATCATTCTTTGTCCTCCTGTTTTGCTTGGGCTTTGACATAACTGATAAAAGAATGCATTTCCTGTGTGAATAGTTACCTGTTTGACTACAGTCAATAATTATATCCATAATATTAAAATAATTCATAAATAAACATCCTCATATAGCTATTATAGATTACATACATTTTAAAAAGTCCAAGTGTGACAAGTATTTTCACACTAGCTACTGCAGTCCCTGTTACTGCAGCTCATTTCCCACACAATAAGGCGAAGATATATAAAGGAATGTGTTTACATGGTATTACTCATTCCAGAGCAGGATGCAACCAGGGTTTTTGATGCTTTTCTGTCTGCCAAATCAGGCAAATCTATGAACTGACATTTTCCATATTTCTTTTTCACACGGTCCTTTCCCGAGTAAGGCCCAATTAAGCCAATTATTGTCGAAAAATGGATAACTCTCAACAACACTGGACATGACTTCCCTAAATAGCATGCTTCTATAGCTTGACCTCTCCATTTCAAAATACACTGAATATTCTGTCTAACAAGATGTTTACTTACAAAATGCACCATGTAGCAATCTCTGCTTATCACATCAATGAAAATTTTGGGACATTGGGTAAGTCATTGTATCAAGAATTCTCAGAAGAAAAACCTCCTGTTTTGGAATATTTTTAATGCCTTAAATGTGAAATAGCACAGTCCTTATGTGTTCTTTTTAGTCAATTGGTGGCAGTATTTGCAAAGCATATTCAAAGTTTTTCTGTTATGTGGAAAGACCATCTTTAACTCTTTATTCAGCACTCACACTATAAAATTCACTCTTGCTCTGCCTGATAAAACTGTATTTTATACAGCTAAAAACTGGAAACTAAAAAAGGGTAAAATACATGTGGTTTTGTGGAAAGTAGTGTCCAGGACTGGCATTAACCACAATTCCTTTGAGTTCTGTTAGCTTGCTTTAAAGATGGCATATTGCAAAACTGGCAGATCCAGCACCCAACAACTTCTTATCCACTTCCCTGGGGGTCTCCTTCCTGCCCCTGCTCTCCCCACACACCAAAAGCAAAACTTTGTCCTGCTGAGAGGTGTTTAAATACAGCCCTTCCAATTTTCAGGAGCATCTGTGTTTTCTATTTCTTTTTTTATTCCTGCAAACTGTCTCAGAACATTATGGTAAACAGAAAACAAACCCAGAGTTACTCTGAAATTCAAAAGTATCAACACATCCTTGACCTCTTCCCATATAAGGTATGCATATACACATTATAATAAGTGCCAATTGGTAAATGTTTGTACAAAATTTTAACAATTTTTTAATCTAGAGCAATAAGAAGTTGCTAGCAAAATAGTTTATGAACTGCTATAATAAACCAGGATTTGTCAAACTCATAAAATAATTTAAAATAGAGCTTAAATGGATTGAACTTATTCAAACTCACAAAATTCAAATTTAAATGTGTCCCAGTTTCTGCAAATCTTGCTGAGAAAAGCTCAGTGAGAACTCTTCCAAGTTCTAGATGACAGCTTTCTCCTTCCTGTGTGATGAAACATATCTATAGATTCACCTAAACTGTGAGAAAAACTCCAATATACTGTAAGTTTGTGAAGTCCCTGTTAAAGCAGCAAGAACTGGGAAGGTCAAAATTTTTAGTTTTTCCAACACACACATCAATATGCAAACATTAACCCAAACCAAAACAAAGCCTCATAAGCTTGTGAGTCTAAAAAGATACCAGTAAAGCTATTTCAGAGCAATGACATGAATCTTTATCACAACAGTTCTTCTTAAAAACACCACCTATTTAGCAGTATAATTTAACTACAGCATTATAATCCCAGAATATATTAGACCAGTTTTCCATTTTACAGCAGAAGAAAACTGTGCTACTTTCACAACTTAAACAGAACACTGCCAGTTTCAGTAACACTTGTTACAGCACATAAATACTACCTCGGATTTAAAAAAGAAAATAGAAATTTCAACACAGGAAAAAGAATAGCTGCAAACAATCAAGGAATAATCTCATTGCCCCTTACTTTATACAGATTTTGAGACTCTGTACAACTTGTTAATGATGATCATTCCTGCTTCACAATAACCAAGGCCCTTGAAAACAAATACATTACCTTTAGAAAAGCTCCATCAACACCTGAAGACCTGTATAACTCCCATTGATAATTAAATTCCATTTTTATTTTCACCAGGTCTTAATATTTTTTTCTCTTTTACATTTAGGATATAGACTTCCGGATACTTTAGTTAGAAGCTGTGACACTTCAAAACATGGCAAGCAAGGAACCAAGGGTCGCTCTAGAAACACTTCTTCAGTCTTGCTTCCCATACAAAGCAGGTCTGATAGACTTTTGCCAAACCTAGGAAGGGCTGCCTGTACCCTCTGTCTAATAGCACCTTCAGGTGGCACTTCAGATGCATCTTCTCATCAGGCACAGGGCTGAGCCTCAAGGAGTTGGGGTATCAGCCCTGGATCCATCATTATCATTCAGCAATCCTCCTGGCAGAGCAAACTCGAGAGTTCCCTGGCTGAGTGAACTGGCTGAGGGATGCCCCAGGCAGAGGAAGGTTGCTGGTCACAGCTGCAGTGGTCTGGGAGAGCTCAGAGGGTCTCTGGGCTGCTGTTTTTGGAATCACAAGAGAGGTGGCCTTAGTCATAGTAATCTTCCATCCTGCCCACAATTCAGGTCAGAAACTTTCTTTGAAAATCTGATAATCAAAACATTGTCCTACTTCAAGCATTATTCAGGCAAGAAGAAAAAGTTCCCAAGGCTGTCTGTGAAAATCCAGGTTCTCATTAGTTCCTGGGAACAGACAGTGCTTCTGATAAGCTCCAGAGGGGCTTAGCCCAGGTGCAGATCATCACAGCCAAGATCTAAAGAGCATTTCTCAATCATGGTGCAGCTAGGGGTAGAGGAAAATGCACCACCAGAGGAACAAAGACAGTTATTCAAAAAACTTGAGAAGCCAGGAATTAGATTACATTGCAGGGGCTATGTTTGTGCTCAAGGAGGGTAGGTTCTAAGGAAAGAGCTGAAAAATCTGGTGCAAGACTGGGCACTTTCTCAGGAGTGGGAATGAGTTTTAAGTCAGCAAAAAGAAGTACGAATGCAGCAACTAACAAGCAGGAAATTGAGTGGCATATAGTAACAATTTTTTGATAAAGACAGCGCATCATTACTGTAACTTTTTCTCCATTTTGACGCTGTACTTCCCTGTACTGATTTCTCGGTCTCTTCTGAGCCAAACTCCTTCGGGATACTCCCTCATGGGGACCTCCGTTTATCTCAGTTCTCCAGGTCAGGAAGAAAACTCTAAAGCTCGTTAGGATCTTATTTCTCATGTTTATTAGGATGCTATCACAAAACTTGGCAGGCCTTCCCAGACTTTCTGCACAAGTTTAATTCATCATAACCATGCAATAACCTGGTTCACTTGTAAATGATTTATGTATTTCTTGAACCATCAGTAAATAGTGTTTTTGCTATATATTGGTACTTCACTTAATTTTGGCTTCTACTTGTAACTTAATTTTGACTGCAGCAGTTTATGGCTTGGGAAATGATTTGAACAGACACCTGAAAAATTTAACAATGCAATCTGCAAATCATCTGATTTTTGCAATGCCCAATCTAAATAATTTTTTTTCAGAGACAGGTAGATCATTGTAAAATGTTTACCTGCTATTGTAAACAATCTGGTTCTGGCCCTGATAATTATCTGGGCTGCCATTTCCAATGGAGTATAAATTGTCTTAGGAAATCCATAGGGCAAGAATATCCATTCTATTATCAACAAAGGATCTCTTTCTGAATCGTCCCATTGGAATATAATACCATACAATTGAATTCCCTCCCCTAATACTCCCAAGATAAAGGGGAGAGTCATTGAAAAACAATGTGCTTGTCATTTCTGAAGAGCTTCGGTGATCTTCTTGAGGGCATCTCAAACTTCAGACATGAGAGTTCTGAGAGATCTAATATTACTGTCTCCTTAAGCAGATGAAAAAGTGGTGAAAGTTCATCATTTATGATTCCCAGAGTTGATCTGACCCAGTTGCTCTCACCCAAGATTCGCTGCAATTCCTGAAAATTACTGACCTGATTCCTCATTTGTATCTTCTGTGGCCTTATCACTTGTGTTGTGATCTTCCATCCCAAGTAGCTCCTGAATTTTTGAAATGGAAATTTCCAATCCTGCCTTCTGAATTCCTGCAAACATGCTGCTGCAAGTCTCTTCTAGTTCTTGCTGGGTTGCAGCTGCGATGAGCAGATCATCCATATAATGAATGATCAATGCCTTCAGATGATTTTCTCACACTGAAGACAAAGCTCATGCCATGAACCATTGACAAATTGTCAGTGAATTGCAGAGACCTTGGGGTAGCACCACCCAATGGTGTCTCTGCAGAGGTTTCATTCTGTTGGTGCTTGGAACAGAGAAGGCAAATGGAGGAGCATCTTCCGGATGAAGAGGAACGTTCAAGAAACAGTCCTTGAGATCGAAGATCATGATTGGCCAATGTCTTGGGAACATTGAAAGAGATGGAAGTCCAAGCAGAAAGGGGTCCCATCTTCCCAATGTCCTCACTGATTTTTCAGACATCATGAACCAATCTCCATGAGCCTAAAGATTTCTTATGGATTACAAAAACTGGAGAATTCCAGGGACTGGTAGTTGGCTTAATGGAGCCTTTCTGCAATTGTTCTTTGACCACCTTCTCAAGGGAACTCAGTTTTTCTTTTTTCAGGGGCCACTGATCCACCCAAATAGGGTTGTCTGTCTTCCAAGTCAGTTTCAAGGTGATGAGTGCCTCAGTAACCCCTATCAAAAATACACAAAAAAGCACAGCCAAAGTGGTGTTCAACAGCACGCACAGCTCTGGGAAACAGCTTTACAGTCAACTCAGAAGAGGTGTAATGTAAGATTCTTTGTACACAAATCCCCCTAATAAACATTTTTCTCACAGAATATGGTCCTGGCCACCTGTGCACCCACTTTCATTGTACTTCTGAATCCAAAAGACAAACTCAGGGCCATATTCTTCAAGCCTCTAAGAAAAGGCATTTTCTGTCACCTCTGACAATGCTGCTTTGGATCTTTGTCAGAAAGAGAACTGGCATTTACCAAATCACATCAAAGTACTTGCAATACCACAGACTGTTGTCTTGGGAGTGTATAGTTGTACTCTTAGGCTTTAAATCCACTGCAAACCCCTAAATAGCTGTTTCTCATTTATTCAGTGTAACCCATTTACATGGAAAGCACCACTACTCATTGTGAAATCCATAGGATATTTCTTTATTTAATTACTGTTTTCTAAACCATCTATGAGAGCACTTATGCAAATGAGTGTACTTATGCAAATAAAACTCTTTGTATAAACTAATGTCTCAGTTCAACAAAATACAGAGGCATGTACTAGCTACTGCAAGCTTTAGGCTGAGTGAGAACCCAAGGGTGGGCAGGCCCTTACTGTGAGATGAGAGCGCTCAATCTGCAGCAAGAATTTTAAAAAATTGGTTTTCTTAATTATGGAAATTTTCTGGGTTTGCTGCTTACTTTGGAGAAGAGATGATGACTGTTAACTCAAGAAAAAAGTTTTATGGAAGCCTGTCCTTCAAAATGGATTTCTTCCCTTAATTTTTTTTTTCTAAAGCCACAGTAGCCCATCTTAAAGGTACATTATGATACCAATTTGACTTACAAATATAATATGAGCATTCCTTTGATTCTCAGGGGCAATACTCTTCTTTCAATTAAAATTACTCTCACATAGTGCATATTTTTATACACCTAAATTAAAAGAGAACACAAAGTAACTTTTCATGAAGTGCAATAAGGTTGCACACAACATGTCAAAACCAAAATTAAGGCTACTGCTACAGTTGAAAGTCAACTTCTGTTTTACAGTCTACAAATAGAGCCTCATCACTCAAAATGTAAAATCTATGGCTATGTTTGGCTCACGTGTATCTTTTTCATCCAAAACGTGCTTTTCTCATTTCCTTTGTCTTTTTATTAAGAAATAGGTATTTCCTATCTCTACAGTTTCCTGCAGGTCACAGTCATTTTCAACAAACTACACTTGCTACTCTCATGCCTTAGAAAACTCAGCACTCTCTGTAAATTTCCAACATTTAGGCATGACCCCATTATCTTTGCAAATTAAGTATCAGTCTGTCTTTGTCACAAGCTGTAAAAAGTAGTTTTCTTGCATAATTTCTAGTGAGTTCAAGTCCATCTGCAGTTAAAAAAAAATAAAATGGAGAAGCCAGCTTGTGTAAATCAATACATACTTGATATGCAGTCATTTATGTAACATTTTAATCATTATTTTTGACCTGATGGAGTAGTCTGCTGCTTAGGTTCATTAATAAATGTCAGGCTCAAATTCCTTTAGGAAAAACTTGAATTTAAATTTGTCTCTGGACCAAAAGACATCTGGAGATTTCATTCAACTGAAATCATTCCATGATTTAAATTATGTTCTTTGTATTTCTTGCTTAAACCAGTTTGAAGATGATGAATTTTAGTATTTATCATTAAATCAATTTTGATTCAATAAAGCTATCCATTTGAAATATTACATGTTGAAAACGAAGACAAACTTTGAGGCCTTTTAAATACGTAATTGATGTTAAATATTTCAGGCCATTAATTAATGATAATCCAAGGGTTTTAAACAGACATTTTGAAGAATTATATAATAGTATAAAATGCATCTAATATAATATGTAATTATTTCACCTTAGCACTAAGAGATGATACAATACAGAACAAGAAAAGGTTTATGTGAGAAATACATGGCAAGACCCATTTCAGATGCACTAATGCATATTTCAGTGTAATCTGAATTACATAAACTCCTAGGGTCTTGGAGAAAAACATGCTTTCCTTCTGACATCTATATGAAGCATTTTGATGGACATGAGCCCTTTGAGTGCAGAGCCTCCCATAATAGACTAGTAAAATAAACAGAAAGATATTGGCAATATTCAAAACTCAGCTGCAGAAATATATCCTAAGAGGAGCAGGTCTTCAACATAAAGCTTATTCTGCAGCTGCAGATGGGCACTGAGAGCAGCAATAGCTGCACTAACACCACTCACAACACTTAATGGGGGAAGTCACTCTACGGGGAGAGGGAGCAGGGGAGAAAAATAAAAAGGAACTCTGGACACTTTTATGATAATTCTGTGTGCTTCTCACTAAAGCTTCAAAAGAAAGAGAATCATTCCAGCTAAAATTGATAACAGTGCATACATATTTATACATGGCTTAGGCAACTGTAAGGAAAAGGCCTGAGTCTTAAAGGACCCCAAACTTGAAAGTGTCTTCTACTATCCCCTGTATGAAACTTAATTCTGGCAGTATTGCTGCAAGTGAACTGCATTCCATTCCAACTTCTAAGATGCAAATCTAAGGCATTATTTTGTTTAGCAGCATCATTTTCTACTGCATAAAAATAATCTCCATACTACTGAGTAGAAATATAGATTAGATAATTTTTCATTTTGAAAAGTTGTGTGCATCTCAGAAGAGATATTACAATATTTTAAATAACGTTTATTAAAGTCAGCAACTGCTCTTTTTACAGGATTTCCCACTGTGCATATATTGCAACACTTCTCTTAAGTAGACTAATTATGTGAGCACAGGTTTTTTTTAAACAAAGTGGTCACCAGAGGAAAGAGTGAAGATGTGAAAGTGCCATCATCATAACAGTCCAAAAAAATGTGAAAATGCTTTACAGTTCTCTTTTTCTAGAGCAAAGTACCCCTCAAATAGAAGTGCAGTTTAAAGAATTCAAATTAATTTATTTATAGGAAATTAATATTTTTCCCAAATCTGTAGCATTTCAGATGTTTGATATCACCATAAAATTTAACTATTATAAGTATAAACCTTTAATTAAATTTTCTCATTAAAAAGCCCTTAAATTTTTACTATTTCTTCACGTTTCCTTGTGTTGTGTTTTGCATCATCGATATACCAGGGGGCCATTTTCAGTCTGCTTTAGTAGAGAAAAAATAAAATGGCAATAGAATGACACTGTCACTAAAGTATCATCAACTCTGAACTATTGTTTTTATAATGATACTTTAATTTTATTCTGAATCCAATCTGTCTTAATGTTTCTATAATCTCAGTTTCCTGGAAACAGATATAAATACGAAGTTAAGCTCAAGATGAGGAACTACCACACCTGGAGTGGTGCTTAAAAGCAATTGACTATAAAGAACTGAAAAGAAGTTAAATTTAACACAACACTTTTCTTATATTCATGAACTACCCAAGATTATTCACACACACTTAGAAACAATTACTCTTCAAGAAGTGAGCAGGAGCTACCTCTCTGGGAAAAAACAAACTCCACGAGCAGGCATGCCCCCTGTCACTGGGACAGGAGGCACTTACCTAGAGGAAAGTTGCTGTTAATGGTGACTTGATCCCACAAGCAGGACCTTTGGGCACAGCTGAGGAAGTGCAGCCACCAGCCTCTTAAAGGAAGGTATCCTGCGTGCCTCTTCTCAGTCTCCAAGTAGCTTCAAGTTGTTTTAGGAGGCTTTAACCACCGCTTCAAACATCTCCAGAAGAAACCTACCTCTCCCTGAGGATTAAACAAACCACACCTTAAAGGACTAGATCACACCAAGCCAAGGGCCGCAAAGAAATCTCATTTATATGTAACTACCATCACAAGCACCTGGGAGGAGGTTGCCATAAACACTGACAGCTGTGCAAGTAGGTGGGGTCAGTATGGCTGCTGAAAGAGAATCTGGATTCTAATTCTGAAATCCTGGCAGTTATTTGTCCCAGAGCAGGGCTAACAGGCCAGTTGATGCCCAGATGGAAGAAGTCAGGAGACAATCTAGCAGAATGACACAGGCAGCTTATAATTTAATAGTAGAACATGGAAGCCCATAAGAATGGTTCCAAATAGGGTCAGGTTGTTTTTTTTTTTGTTCTATTCCCATTGTCTTGGAAAAGCCTCCATGTCACAGTAATGTAGATGTTTCTCCTCACCTCTTGCTGAGGGCCATCTACTGCACAGTGGCCTTGTGGTCCCAAGTGCTGCAGGACTTCCAGGAAGACATCACATCTGGAGCAGTACTGCCTTGCTGAATTTTTTTCATGGGTTTTCATAGGGTTGTCTCTCTGTAGTGCCAGAGAATTCTTCATCTTCTGAAGATTGTTAACAGGCAGAAAATGCGGTTCTGAGCATGCCACCAACATATAAAAGAAAATATAGTTGGAAATGTAACACCATAAGAAGGAAACTAGTAAATAGATTGCTATTGTTCTAAAGGAGATGACAATCTATATGGCAGATGGCAAGAAAAATGGGTAGAAGCAAATGCAAATTATAGAGTGATATACCTAAAATATTCCAAGTTTATTTATATCACACTAAGGGAAAAGAGTGCACATTCAAAACTCAGAGAAGCTATATGGGTTTTTGTTTAGGAAGAGGAATGAAACCTGCCATGTTGGCAGTGTAGCATGATAGATCTTGCTACAGTTGTTCTGACAATGCACTCAGAGTGTATTTTGGTTTAGAGTTAGATTTCTGTGTTTTATGAATGAGTTTAATAGTACAATTTAAAAATCTTTCTTTTCAATTCTAAGCAAACCTGATTGTATGACTGCACAGTGTTTTCCTCCTACACTGGAAGAGAACTACATTCCCTAAAGGAAGAGATTATGACTACACATATAAACTATTACAGTAAGAAACATGGAGTGAAAATGGTCTGAAACGCATCAGAGGACAAGCTGTTGTCAGCATTGCCCAAGAGTGCCCCTCCCTCTGGAGGGATGATCATAATTAGAAAAAAATGGTCCTTCATGAATAAAGTAAGAAAGAATTAAAGAATTTTAATGTCTTCAATTATGAAAGGGTATTTGCAACTTCACCAAGTTAGGGCTCATGTTTTGGAACCATATGGAACCAGAGAACAAAATATGACTTTTTATTATGATAATAAAATATGTCCACAGTTTGGGTGAAACAATTGAAACAATTTGACAGTGCTCTGAAAGGAAAGAATCAGAAACAGCACACATACACTAAAGACAAGCTGAAAGATTTAAAAAACAGGATCATTATGATTATCAGAAAAGGGTAGTTTTCTGTTTTCTGTATGTGCTCGAGCCTACAGCCTTTCAAAGCATAGCATTTCTGTACTTCAGATGATCAGAACAGTGTTGAACCTGTAATTGGTATCAATAAACCCACACGAAAAAGTCAGCCAGGACTGAATCCTTTATTGAGACCCATTTCTCTTATTTAATAGCTTTTATTTCCACAACTCCTAGTATTTTGCTGCTATTTTCCCTACAACACTAATTTTAAAAAGTGGTACCTAGGGGCAGAAAGCAAAGATAAGAAAAGCAGAAGGCTTTGAAAATGAAAGGGTAGTTTATAAAAAATAGACACAACAAACAGCACTGGGGAAAAAAAATGACTGGGTTTAAAAGGGGAATATGTATCTGAAAGGAATCTAAAGGGAGAGGGAATGATCACAAATAAGAACATAAAGGAACAGCTGAAATTAATCAGATAAACCATTCTCATGGTCAGCATAATAATAGGATTTGCTATCAGTTGAGGTGTCTCAGCTGAGAATTTAATTTAATTACAATTAAATTTTATGTAATTTTTCAGATTGTAAGTCTCTTTTTCAGAGCTCTTTTTATCAGTACTTTTTATATGCACATGTAAAATAAAAAGCTAAAAATTAATTATTTTATTTTAATTAAAAATAAAGGCATGATGCTCAAAATATAATTTTTACACACCCCTCTACCTCTCCCCAGCTCTAATCTTTACCTACCTATAGGATAAATATTATCAACAATCACTGCCTAGTATAGATTTTTGTTCTTCACATGCAGTTGAATACCTCATTCTCCCAACTAATTGTCTGTTTAGCAGGAATAGTAATTTACAGCTAGAAATTCCTATTTCCTCATTATCTTTCCTGATAAATCACTGATATATTGAATACCAGACAATGAGAAGATACATAACTCCTAATCACCTTAAATCTTTTATTCCACTGCAAGTATAACATATTTGCATAGTTATTAAAATAGACTATTGCAGAATTTAACGTTTTTAAAGGCATAGAAGATCTCTTAAAAATATTCTCCTCGGTTTTGGGGTTTTTTTCAGACCTTTCTGCAGAAAATGGTTGTTTACTTTTTTCCTAAGTAAAGCAAATCAATGTCTAAGGTTTTCAACAACTCAGATAAGGGTTAAGCTTGTTTTAGGAAAAAAAAATCTTCTAATTAACTTTCTAATGTAATTTGCTTTACATTTATTCCATGAGAACTGGAAGTTAGAACTGGTTTAGTATATGAGATAGGAAGGTCTTAAGGAAGGATATGTATCATGTTGAAGCAGTAAATGACAAATTACCCTTTTCCTCTTAATACTATTGTTTTCAAACAACTAGTTTTTAGTGTTCACTGTTCATCTGAAGGAAAGTTTTAGAATGCTCTCAGTATTCCTGCTGTGTAATCAGCTGTACTTATGGAATGACTCACAGTCTGACTAGTACTGAGGCATTTGTCCTTCACCCAAATCATTCACTAGATGACACTCTTGTATTACAGTACATCCTCTTGCTTGCAAGACATCAAACTGACTCCTCATAAATGAGAACATAAATTCTAATGAAAATAACTAAAGAAATTTTTTTATATTTTCATGAAATGCATTGTGGAGAACAATTCATACTTAGAAGTAAATATAAAAACCAGATTTTAAAAGCATTTTAATACAGCAGCTACTACTAAAGAGCAGTCTTAAAGTAACTGTATTTTCATCTGAAGCTGAGATGAGCTGAGATGCTCAAGATAAAGAAATGAGAATTTTTCTTCATTTTTTTTCCCATTAAATTGTTGAACATATTTCTTTGTAGATTTAAAATATAGTAACAGATTTTGCAAGATTGAGTCACTATTATTGTATATAGCCTGAACTAAAAAGCAAGGAACAAATCAGAAGTAATTTCTTTCAGCCATGAACATTTTTTTCACCTAGTTACATTGGAAGACTGAAGGGTTTTTTTTGTTACTTTTTTTTCTCATTTCTACCCTGATACATTGGGATTCAAAGGACTTGTCCAGTAACTTACAAGAACATTTTCAACAGAAATTTGCACAAAATGCATTTATGAATTCAGGTTTATTTCTCCATCCACTTTTCCAGTCTCCCTACATGTTTCTAGATGTGAAGCTGTAGAACAGATCCATCATACTTAATTTCCTCACATGAAGAAGGGTTATGAAATTAGGAATAGCCAGTGCAGTTTGTGTGGTATTAGGACACATGAGAATACGGTGGCAGCTCCAAACTTGTGGCATGTGTACAATCTGCAGAAATGTTCCAGGTAAGTTATCTACTGTCCTAGACCTCGTCTAGCACAGACAGTGAAAGTGGTCTTCTGCAGGATCTACTGTGACATGAAGCTACCACACCTCAGCAAGGGCCAGCAGCAATTTTATACATGTAGGAATAGCACCATCTGCATACAGGGCTCTTTATCTTGGAGCATTTTATCTTTATCTTGAGTGCATTTTACTCCTGTAAATAAATCTGCTCTAAAACTTCCTTTCTGCAGAGAAGATCATGCTAAACTAAGTTTAGATCTTTGCACAATGTTTATATTTGTAAGTATACATGAGCATAATTTTGTGGTACTATAATTGTTTCTAAGATGTAAGTGCAATGCTACTATTTTCTCATTTATTTAAAAGTTAGAATCAATGGTCCTTGTGGGTGCCTTCCAACCCAGAAAATTCTGCAAATCTATGAAAATATTTCAGTAAATTAATCTACATCTATGCTTCCATCAAGACGAAAGTCCTTTTTTGCACTACAGCATACCCAGTTTTCAAACAGTAAAAATATACTTAGTTGTCTTGGTTCCAGGCAGGACAGAGTGAACGTTTTGTACAAGCCATGAGAGGGCAGAGCCTGGAGCACTGTGGGCATGGCCAGGTTGACTTTTTTACCACCTCAGGTCATTCCAGGGGTGAGGGTAAGGGACACTTACTTCTGAGAAGGCAATGGTGGGAGGGGGAAGCTGTTTGCCATTGCTCATTGTCACCTGAGGGCTGCAGTGAGAATTTCTGCGTGTGAATCACCCTCTCTTTATCTTCTTCTGCTATTAATAATGTTGCTGTTACTGTTGCCTCTCATTTCTTAAACTGTTAAATTGTAAATTGTTCTTACCTCAACCCGTGACCTCTGCCTTTTGTGCTTTCTGTCAGAGAAGGGGAGGGACTCCTGGGTTTTTTGGGTTTTTTAGTGGTAGTACTAATTTGGGGAATACCATTTCTAAACCACCTAAAAATTAGGGTAGAAATATTTTAGATGCTTGAGTTATACCAAGTTGCAAGAAGTCCATTTGAAGCATTTCCCAAGTTATCTACTAGCATGTAAACGTTTCCAGCTCATGATGTATCATGAGTTACATGACCTACTTAAAAAAAAATCTTAAAACAAGGCTTGGATTCAGTGTTTTAAAGTATCTGTGGTTTTCAAAACACATATTAATATTTGAATTAAAATAAATTTTAATAAATTCATATTATTACTGATTTTCAGTCAATAAAGCCCAAATTCAGATGCCTAATACAGTTTGAAGTTATATTTGTCCTTCTAAATATTTTAGAGGGTTTTTTTCCATTTCAAAGCATGTCTTCCTCTCCATGCACTTCTGCAGATCTGTTGTTGAAACCATTGCTCAAACTCCTCAGTCTAATTTCCACCTTCTGAAAACTGCTCCTCTTATCCTTCATTCCTGGTGAACAATCACATACTGTCAAAATAAAATAAAAAAATTTAAAAAAAAGCAGAAAAACCTTCTTCAGAAAGGTATTTAACATTTGTGTGGGAAAACTGAAAACATTAAACCCAGTAAAAGGAGAGACACAGATGGCAGGAGAAGCAGCTGGAAGCATGGTTCATTTCTCCTGCTTTGTTGTCAATTAGGTTATGTGAGTGTGTGCCAGGTAATGGGCTTTTTCCCTGAGCCTGTGCAGCTTTCAGTCAACCATCTTTCTCCAAGCTAGTTTGTTATATATGTCAGGATTTTAAAGCCGGCTCTCAGGTTGACAGTGCAAGCAGCTGTCTCAGTGATTCAGGATCCAGCAATAATGCTGCTGATAGCTAGGCATTGGAAATGGCCCACTCTAAATCTGCTATTAAAATCAAAGTCTGTAGCACCAAACTGTGAGAAAGAAAAGCTGATATACATCTACATTTATTCGGAAGAGGAGGATAAAAATAGGAATATTTTAAAGCTATAAAGAAAACCAGCAGAGAAGAATTCCCTGGTGTCTAATCTTTAGATTTCATTGTCTGCAGCAAGTCAGCAGTTTGAGACAAAACCACTGACAGGTCTCACAATGAGTTTTGGGTTTCTATATTAAATTACACTGCTCTATAAAGTGTTGATTGTTTAAGAAATACAGTTTGCTAACTAAGACTTAGTAATTTCCTAATTACATTCTCCCACACTGGTGCACACTTAAGCAGCAGGAAAGAGCAGCCAGTCATGAAAAGTCATAGACATTTTTACATTTAAAACATAGAGCAGTAATTTATTATGTGTACAAACATGAAATGTCACCTCTTAAAATGAGAGTTTTAGTCAATGCTGTGAATTTTAAATGCTACATGATGATGAATACCATAAGATGGAGAAGGACTTTTTACAAGAGCATGTAGTGACAGGAAAGGAGGAATGGCTTCAAACAGAAAGAAAATAGGTTTAGATATGATATGAGGAAGAATTTTTTTTATTGTAAGGTTGGTGAGGCTCTGGCACAGGTTGCCCAGAGAAATTCTGGATACCACATCCCTGCAAATATTTAAGACCTTGTTGGACAGGGCTCTGAGCAACCTGATCTAGTTAAAGTTGCCCCTTGAAACTAGATGGTCTTTCAAGTTCCTTCAAACTCAGGCTATTCTATGGTTCTATGACAAAATTCCTAGCAATATATTTCATATTGGAGTATGTTTTTCTGAGAATTTCAAATGGAATTTATATATAAATCAATGTATATTCCTTAGTTATATCTTGTCAAAGCTTAAACTTTTTACATATGTGGCACCCTAGGTAGCTCTTCAGACACTAAAAAACTGTCCCAGGAAAAAAAAACAAGATTATTAAATGAGGATTTACAATTTTATCACAGCTGAGTATCTGCATTTAAAAAAAAAAACCTGAATAATGATATGGAATTCAGTCCATAATGCTCAAATTCTACAAGAGCATGGTATAGGTAACTCTGCATGCACTCAGAACCAGATTTATTTAATTCCTATGTTTGTGTAGACAACTAAGAGCTGTAAGTAGGGAAAAAAGCACATATAGTACTTTTTTGAAATGGTATACTGACCACTAATCTTCCAACCTCGAAGTCAGCAACATTTTAAGAGTTGTAATGAGAAATTCACCTCATGAATTCTTAGGCCACTCTGAAATAACAAAAACTGGATGGATCTGCCGGTTGCATCAGGAACATCTTCTGCTCTTTTCACCTCACCTGTGCCTCCAGTGTGCGCAGCCCTCTCCCACTGCCTTGCTCCAGCTCAGGAGGAGACACGGAGTAGCAGAATGTTCCAGAGCACGATGGAGCTGACTAACCTCACAGAGAGAAGGAGAGCTGCAGCACCAGGCAGCTGCAGCTCTCTCCCTTTTGCATTCCACTTCCCAGCTTCCAGAGTTTTGCTGAATCCAGACCCAGGTGTATAAAGCTGGTCTGGACTTTGCCAAAATCTGCATCCAAATGATGTATTTCAATTGTTTAAAACAGCACACCACTAAGCACACAATAAGAATCAAAGCATTTTCTACTAGAAATCCTAAGTCCAGTAACAAGTCAAATGCATGACTGGTCATCAGAGGTGTTTTTCTTTATTATCTTTGTATAAGACTTAATGAAAAAGAAAAAAGTGAACTGCACCAGCAGTCTGTAGAGGCAGGACTAATGAACCACCTCACAATTTTTTCTGGAAGGGGAAGTTGTAGAGAACCACTAGAGAATTACATTTTTACTCTCTCCAGTGTTATGGCTCTTCCCAAGTAAAGTTTTATGATGAACCTTTTCTTCTTAAAAATATTAAAAATTAGATGATCTAAGAAAACAATGAGGAAGCTATAGGTATATATATGTATATATGTATATATATATAGCTATATATTTTCTGCAGATGTGCTGATCTTGAAAGACCATTTGAGACCTTCTTATCTATCCTTCCTATCTGAGATGCCAGATCAGGTGTCTGATCACCCTGAAATAACTCACTTAGGAAAGGCTGTTAACAGAAGACGACTGCCCAGAAGCTCTTCATGCCAGCTCTTGGAATGATGCTGTGAAACAATAGGTGTCCATCATACAGCTTGGTAAATTTATTTAAATTAGTCACCATATTGTTGTGACACTAAATTCAAGGTGAAACTTTTCAAATCCTATGGAAGCAGCAATTGATCAGATAATGTCAAAGAACTCCCAGTAATTTTGGCATAAATTAATGTTGAAAACGCAAATGAGGCAGAAATCCAGGATACTATCTAAAGTAATCCATCCCAACCTCACCAGCTGAACAATATCAGCAGTTTTTCTTCAGTCTTGACAAGTAGTGAGTCTTTCTCCTATCTTTATTCTCAGATGATCAATAAAGTAATGAAAACCATTTGAAATCCTGTTTCACTGAAATACAGACATTATAGCAAGCAAATTAATTACCATCTCCAAAAATAAAATCTTTGCTGAAAGCAAATTTCAGTAATGCTGGTCCAGAAAAATCACAAAATCATGCCAATAGTTCTATTAATAATTTCAGATTTTTGGAAAAACAAAGAGACATTTCAGGCTTGAGAATTTTGAATGACACAAGTCTCTTGATTGGGGAATACTGTTGTTTTACAGAGGAACTTGCAGCTACTTAAAAAACAAAATATGACACTTGTTTAGTTGGGATATATATAAAGTAATGAAAATCATTCACCAGTAATTTTTTAAAAAACATAAGTGAGGCAATCATAACAACAAAACTCATCTCTGAATATTTTTCTCACTTCAGAAAACATGGATGATCAAGACATTTTTGGCTGCTATTCCTGTCATCACTCACATGAGATGCTCAACCCTGAGATGAGCACGGTTGGTTAGAGCAGAGTGCTAGTGATGCCAGGGTTGAGGTTTTGTTCCCTGTATGGGCCATTCGCTTAAGAGTTGGTCTCAATAATCCTTGTGTGTCCTTTCCAACTCAGATTATTCTGTGATTCCATGAGTCAGAAGAAAATAACAGTAAATCCTGTCTTGAAGACCACTGTTAATGAAAAAGCCTGCAGATGACAAAGGGATTAATTCAATTTCACGGTCAGAGTTTGCTTCTGTCATATTCAAGAAACATAAATCTGTTGCTTTGAAACAGCCCCTTACAGATTACATCTGTCTGGATATAAGACAGCTGAGGTGTAAATAATTATAAACTCATCATAAGACTTTGTAAATCAAAACATTCATTCAGTGGCCATCTTCTTTCTGTGAGGAGCAGCCAATCAAAATGGGGGCATTCAGATCTTTGCAGGTAACTCCAAATTCTGTCTGAAAAATACCAAAGGATACCTTTCTATCATTCCATCTTTCTTATTACTATACACAGCATGAAGAACCCACCCCACTGTGATATGTACATCACAAACAGCACAGTAAAAGGTGACACTTTAAGAAATCTGCTGAATTATTTATTTGGTGAATATAAACTATTCATTGGTCTGGTACACTCTATATAAGGTAAATATACAATGTGTGACTTATATAGGGTTGAATATTAACTGACTTTGGACTGAGGTCTTGACAGTATATTCTCTTTTAAATTAAATCCAAAACTAATACAAAAACTTTTCTTTATAAAAAATGTATGTATGTATATAACCAAATATCTGGCTTGTGTTTCAGTGTCTAAAATAGTAGAGAGGTAACACATCTGCTAAATCACATTTTTTGATTTACAAGGAATAAAAAGGTGGAACTACAGTGTGAAATGCTCCAAACAATTAGCTTGTGAAGTGATCCAAGACTTTTAATGTTTTTTCGCCTTAAGTACTAAAAGGCTGGTTTTCCTTTGTCAATGTGATTTCAGAGAGGAACAATGTATATTAATTAACATAAAAACAGGTTCAATGTTCACAGCTCTAAAATCTACTCTTTACATCTGGTGCTGAATATACCCTTTATTGTAATATACCCTTTAATATTTAATAGATCTGACATCCACTGGAGGCTTATCATTCATCTCATGAACACTACTTAGGATCTAAGTTTGTCATATGAGACCTGGCATCCTAAAAAGGTCTCATCTTGAAAATATCTATGATGAATGGAACTGAATAATTCTCCTCCAGAAAAGGCTCTGATCACAGCATTTGTATTATCAGGCCTGACCTATCAGCTGGATTTTAAAGTAACTATTTCATTTTGTTTCTTTTATTGTGTTAACTTTAACCAGGATTCTTGGCCAAACTCATTTCCACACACAGCTGCACAAAAAACTTGTGCCAACAGAAGAAAAGTGATGGCACAGAAGTGGAACTAACCTAAGCTCTTCTTTTAGCTGTAGGACATACTTAGGCTCCTTGAAAGGCTTCCTAGCTGCTTTGCCAAAGTAGCACTAACCTTTCTGAAGTGAGAATGGGCTAAAATTCTCTATTTTCTTGGACAGCAGATCCATTATCTCAAAAAAAAAAAAATAAAAAAATAAAAAAAAATAGAAGCAGCACCAGGACAGTAAATGGCTGTCACAGCTTGTTGCCTGCTCTACAGACTGCTGGTCTACATAGCAAGTTAGAGAGCAGACAGACAGACAGAAGGCAGCACTCCTACCCCCAGAGGGAGATGGCACTAGTCTCCCAGGAATGCACTCCCAAGTTTGTAACTGCAGTGGAAGTGTGAAGATAAACTTGGAATAAACTATTTGAAATATAAATAAGCTTCATATTTTTAGTCAGGGTCTGCTGTAGTCTGAAAGTAAGGGCAGCTGGATGGTTACTAGAGTGCAAAAGGAAAGATATCTTGCTGTGTTTTGCTACAGTTATTGTGAATATGTATTTGCTATATGCCTTTCAAAAATACTTTTAACTGTGATAGTGAGAGAAGTGCTAATAAAGTCAAATCATTTAAGTAAATGTCTTAAATCAGATAAGAATAGCTCTTCAAAGTTATTAGTAATTTCTAAGAAACAACACTTGATTAATTAAAAAAAGAAAACACAAAAGTGAATGTAGCACAGCCCAAGTCAAGCCATAAATCATAGCTAAGCAGTGTCAGCAAAAGACCCTTACAACTGAACATTTACTTATTTTATACATTAGAAAAAAACTTTCTGAAATAGTGAAAGTTAAACATACTAGCAGAATGACATTCCATATATGTCTTGTTGTGGAAGCGTTGACTAAAATAAAATATTGCAGGTATTTCTTAAAAACTAATGTGTAGAGCCCAGAAAATTTCACCAGCCTTGTGATATAGATCATAATGTAAACTCAATGTGCAACACGGTTTAAGATATTCCTTATGACTGAAAACATTATGGAGTCCTAAGTGATTCAGTCTTCTCTATAATTCGACTACTAAACTAGAACAATTATAATTGCTACTATGAGACACATCAAAGAGAGTCAGTAATTTTATACTCTTGTGTTAGTATCAGCTTATCTTTGAAAAAAAGCGAATCTTCTGATGGGCCTTTTTGTTGGAGTAGAAAGCTTAGTTGAAAAAAAAAGACCACTGAGTATCAGTAAAGCAAAATGCCAGCACCAGTGACACAGTATTTCCACTGAACTCTGGTGACTCTCTGACAAAGTAGGAAGAATTCCCTTTTTTGTGCCATACTGGCTTACCATTTAGCAGGTGGAGAACAAGCTACTTCATCCAAAACAGTCAGCCAAATAATTATTTGCATGATTACAGAGAATTGTCTCATTAAAGCGTCAGTGCCCAGATCATCAAGTCTCTTTTCCCTCTTTTTTTTTATTTTTGGCAGAAAATACATATGTGACTGGCATCATTAAAAGTCTAAAGAATGCTGTTTGGAACAGCTGATAAAAACTATTTTCTTTGAGACAAGCACAGTTGAAAAACTGTGAAAAACATATGAAAGTATGAAAAACATACTTTATCCAGTAACCTTTCTATTAAGATTTCAGAATGTAGAGACGAGGACTTCCCATAGACTTGAGAGCAAAAGGACGGATGGAGAGCTCACTCAATAAAAGCCAAACTCATTCTGTCTAGTTAGATTTCAAATGTGAGTCACCAAGACATCTTCTTTGTATGAGTTACAAAACTGGGTTACAAAATATTTCAGATGACGTAAATATGCTTTAAGCCAACAATCAACTCAGAAAAAAAAAATAAAAACAACAAAAAAAGAAAGAGATGCAAGAGAAGCTTCAAGCAATTTTCAAGTCAAATCCATAGTTAGTTTTATCAACACCTCCAGATCTATAATTTCTATCAGAAGAAAGAACATTGCTGATTTTCATTGTTAAATTGCCTTCCATGGCCATCTTGATTTGAAGATGGAGTTATCTCCACTACAATGAACTCCTGGGTGCTCTTTAATTTATTTTTTTTATTGTGTGACAGAGATGTTTATCAATGCAACAGGTAATTCAAAAGTAAAGTAAAGTGAAGCCCTCTGTGGATTCCTTCATACTTTAATCTCATGTTAGTGGCTCCCTCTAAAAAAAAAAAAGAAGAAATGCCAGCAAAGTTACTTCTCCAGATTTGAATCAGAGAGAAAGAATCAAACACCTTCCTAAAAATTGTGTTCATTGTAAACAGGTCCTTTAGAATCCTCAGACAACCTATTTAGGAAAAAAATTTGCTTAGTGTTTCAAAAATGCTAACATAAAATCATTAAGGTCCTAAATGAGAACAAGGTAACTCTAAGTGTAAATTAATGAATAATTGCCTTTCTCAATTCCACTGCTTTTATTGACATATATTCCAAACACTTACTGCAAAGATTCATTTACAGAAAGCATACCATCCATTACATATTAACTACCTGAAACAAACTGGTGTATTAAAGCTCTCAAGATGCCAGAGATGCTTGGAGCTCCTCCTAAGCTGTTCTTAGGAGGAAAAGTACAATAAAGAGAAATGCTTATCTTTACCTTGGAATCAATCAAAACCCACTCACTATTTCCCTCCAGTTCTTTCCGAAAAGTATGGTTTCCTGGCACAGATCACAGATCATGCTAAGGATTTTAAAACCACCAAACCTGTAAAATCAAGATATTTAATTCTTCCTAACATGTATTATTCCTTGACCACCATCTGAATAAACCAGCATTCTCTTATAATCTTCACAATACAGACAAATGAAATTAATGACCCATTTTATCATCCATTAATGCATATTTTTAATACATCTTCAAAAAATACAGGTTCATGCTTAGTAAAGAAGGCAAAAGATTCAAAATTTTTGTATTAAAAACAGTATTTTTTATTACTGTTACAAACTTTTTTGCTACATTGTTTAAAAAGAAAAGAAACTTATACATCTTCAGAATCAGTGATTCCAAAGTGATTCCACTGAAAGTAGCGTTGTTTGGCATTATGTTACAGGAATAGCCATGAATACTAAATATAAGTATACCAGACAAAGGTAATTCCTACCTTAAAAGTCTAGTTTCTCAAATTTTTAATGTGCATTTCTCTCTCTTTAAGTCAGCTCATGATACTTTAAATGTCCAGAATGTACATGAGGTTCTGATCTTTTTCACATGAGCATCAGAATGATGAGTAATACTGAATTTATGGGATTAGAAGTGAGAAAAGGTACTGCTTACGCAGCACCCCAAATATAAAAACTACTCAGTATAAAGATTTTTATTGCAAAGCAAAAGAGCTGTTGAGGAATTAGCAGTGGGAAGCAATAACCCTGTAAAATATACCCTATAAATTGATATGAGAAATGCAGGATCTATTTGATATACTCTTAATAGCTATACTCTTGAAACATATCCTTTAAAAGAACCTCTTTGCATTACTTTTACAGACTGCTATTTTGTTTCTTAACTATTCACCTTGAATCTTTCTGTAAAAAAAAAATTAAAAAATGGAAGCAAAATACTCGTCAAATCTGGTTTTATTCATTAACTCTTAAAACAGGAAAAGGAGAACACTGTAAAATGTATTTTTTTCCACAGGATGATAACTCCTAAATAAACTTAAATGTGCCACTACATTCTTCCACAGAACTTTTAAATACCATGATCTTTCCAAAAAGTAATTGTTTTGCATATTTTTATATACTAACTGGTATATTATATTCAGTTATATTTATTTTTGCCTGTAAAAAGTATAGAATTCTTTTTGAACTCTTTTCCTCACATTAGCTATATGTCACTTACAACTTATAACAAATATATTTAAAATTATAGAAAAAAAAGTTTGACATTTTCCAAGATACAGAAGACTAAGCATAACACCCATTTTTAAAGAAATGTGTATCTAGATGTGTATCTAAAATATGCATAAATTTGTTTTCTGCATTTAACCCAGCAAATTTACTTACATACTTTTCCAATCAGTCTGAACACTAAATAAAAGATAACAGATAAAACTTCAATATGAATGCAGAAGTATCTTAAATGTTTGAAGAATTTTAAATTGTACATTCTCCTAGAATATATGTCCTTCAGATTAAAAACTTCATAATACAAGTGTGGTTTGTGATAAATTTGCATTTTAGATGAGAAACACTTGAATATGAATAAAAATTCTTCACTAGTAGAGTAATAATCAGTGTTGACAATAGTAACCCAGTTTTACAGTATAACATTTATTCTTATATTTGGTCAATTTCCATAATCAGCTAGAAGATGGTTAGAGTTACTTTCACACTGTTGTGTTCAGAAAATGTACATATTTTTAGCTTTGATCAGATACAATAGTCTTTACACAGTTTGTATTTATCTTTCTAAACTATCAAGGGAATTGCTTCCAACTTTTTATAAAAGAACCAAAATAGCTTTTATCTTCTCCATTTTATCATCTATGAGAATATAAAATGAGTATTTTCTAAATTAAGAAAAGTACTTCCTAAAAAATCTAGTTGCAGATGGAAAGACAAATGTTTGGTAAGGAGAAGTTCCAGAAAGTGTTAAATACTTACTTTTGTAATGCTTTGGCAGATGGATGATTGAAAACTTCTCAACCAATTATTACTTCTTTGACACACAAATTGTCTTATTAATTACTGATTGTACTGTATACAATAATTCTACTTTCTTTTTTCTTATATTAATTTGTTGAGTCCCAAAATATTAAGGTTTTTTTTCATTACTCTCAAAGAATACATTATCAAAAATCAAACCATGTGACTGGAGAATTCTTTTCCTTAATGCAATGTATTTATACTTCTTCAAAATAAGTCAAAAAGTGTATTTTTTTTTACACCTGGATAGGACCCTGCGAGTTGGCATATAGAAAGGCATACTTTTTATGAGACCAAGTTTTCATTTTCAAGTTTTATTTTCTGAAAAAGAAATCATATTCATATCATATTCTTAGTGATAATACTAGGCTTTTGCCACACATAGACCAACATATATATATACACACACACATATACAGATCTATATATAGGATGAGATTTGCAGTCATAATCAAAACAAGGACATTTTGAGTGTTATTTCCTTAGATTTGCTAAGATTTCTTTTTCCTGAGTCAACACTATTTTAGCCACTAATCTAAAGCACAGCACCTTACAAGTACCTATAAAGGAAGTTAAGCCAACCCTAGTCATCCCCAGTACTCCAGGAAACAGTTTTCTTAATGGAATTGTAGGATCTCACTCTCACACTTCTGATGTATACAGAGAATATAGGACTGATGACTGAAAACATATGTTCTTAAAATCTTCAGCTCAAGCACTCTTCATCAATCTTCTATGGTGCTGATAATATGAGCATAAGCTATTCATTTTGTGTTTCTTTCTTTGCTCCAGACAATATCTTTAGTTTTCAAGCAATGACCCTGATTTATCACCAAGGTGTGCAGTCCTTACCCTGGGCAAGCAGAGCATCCATTCCTTGAGCGGGCTCTACCACTGCTGCTAAAGCCTTCATTTGACATGACTTCCAGTGGCACTGAAGACATCAGCAGCATGCTGTGGGTGACTCCCAGAACCACCAGAGACTCCTGTACTCAGAGCAGGCTGAGCCTGCACAGACACTGCTAAGGACAGCTCCCTGTCCGTCCGTCCAGGATCTGCTCTGGCACAGCCGCTCTGGCATGACCTGAGCTGGGACGGAGGCACCTTCCCAGCTACATCCCAGCTTTTCTCACCAGCTCAGCCCCAGGTTTCCCACAGCAGACTCAAATGGCTCTATCCCTAAAGTAATTTAACAACAAAGGAACAGTTCAACTGGGCGCCTTCAAGAAGGGACCCAAGCACAGGAACCCCGAGGTGTTTATACCCTGGCAGTGTAAGCGCAGGAGAACCTGTGGGTGCCCGGCTCCTGCTGTCTCTGAGTGTCCGGTCACCGGCCCACAGCCCCCTGGGCTCTTTCCTGTGCACAGGGGCAGCAGCTCCTGCCAGCCAGGGCTCAACCTGCAGCTGGAACTGCAGCTGCACGCTGAGCTACCTGTGCTACAGGCACTCCTCAGCACTGCCACAGAGCTTGGGAAGCACCCTTCTCCAAGTGCTGCCAAAATAAGTGTATGGATGCTAACTCTGAAGCAGGCAGCATAGTGCCTGTGGAAATTGCAGGCCGCATAGCTTTCTCAGTCTTGCCTGAGAAAGTGGCCTGGGAAATCATGGGGAGGAATTAAAACAATCCTCAGAGACAGAAAACAGCCTTGCAGGTGCTGTTTGTCTGTTCCTTGTTTTCTTGCAAGAGAAGGTCGAGGGGTGGTGAGCCCCACTGACCAATGATGGTGATGTGTTAGTTTGCTAACCAATAAGAGTTTCTTTTCTGTACTTTTCACGTATAGGTCTATAAAAAAGATCTGAAGCAATAAACTGAGAGAAATTCTCCTGATCGACTCCCAAGAGAGTCTGTGTCGCTCTTCTCACCATTCCTAATAGAGCGACATAAGTGGACTTACCGCTGTCCTTCCACTGAAAATGAACTTGAGTTAAATGATAACATATATAATCCATGTTCCTTCACAGTGACCTTACTCAGCCACTTTCTCTTCCATTTCAGAAAGAGAAGGAAATAAGGATTATACTTTAAAATTAAAAAAAAAAGGCTTCATCATGCTATTAAACTAAACAAAGAACTGTTCTTTTAGAGATGATGTGGGTGGTTAACCTAGTCATAATTCCTGAAAATCTTGCATATGTGAATTTTCTAACCTAAACTCCTTGAAAATTACTCAATTTTATGTGAAGTGTTTCCATTAAGGAAATTACTGTCTGAAACATAGAAAGAGCCAATACCTCTAATGGGTATTAAGTCATGAAAACATTTTTTTTTATGAAAGTATTTTTTAAAAGTCTCTATAGAAAAAAAATATTTCCTGCAACATATCTTCCAGGTTTTTAGAACAGGAATATATATCAATCAATACAACAGATATCTCTTTTTCTTTTAAAGTTACGGATGTTAAGGAAAAGCCATTTTCTGCCTTCTCTCAAGACTGATACCTCAGGAAATTCTACTTGAATTTTTTTCTATTAAAAGAGGAAGTAAATGGGATAATATCAAGAGTGTCATAACAATTTTCAGAATTCAGCAAAGTGAATTCTACTTATCGTGTAAATATTCTGCACACCAGCTCACAGAGACATCACATACCCAGAATAGTGTGGTAAACACCCCACTTAAGCCTAATGTACTCGTATTATGACACCAAAGAGAGAGACCACCATATGCTGGGGTGGGGGGAAGGGGGGGAGGAAATAAACATATTTCTAAGATAGCTGAACAGTTGTATTATTTCTTAAGAACATTTCACAGCGTTATTTCCTGACCCACCAACAAAATAAGTGTAAGAGATCAAAAAACTGAAACTGAAATCTGCAAAAACAGATAGTGGAACACTATAGTAACAGTAAAATGAGGCAGAACTGTGAGCAGTACCAGTAGAAAAAGTTGTCTTAAAACCATAAATGGTATTAAACTAAGATAATATTTTACAAAGTCTGTCTTTAAAAGATGCATGCAAACAATGCAAGGACTATTGAAGGAGGTTATGACTGCTTCCCTTCCAGGCTAGTTATACTTTTATATCATGGATAAATTTGCTACCTGCAGTTTTGCTGTCACATTTCTTCTGATTTTAATGTACCACTTAAATTTTATAGTTTCAAGAATATTCACAATAAGACATTGCATCTGATAAGGAATAAATACTCTCTGTTTTTTATTACATTTGCCTCCAATTTTCATTATTTTAACCTTAGGGTTGCTCTTAACCTAGGGTTAACCTAGGGTTGTTAGGGTTGTTCTTGCCCACTTGAATGAAGTTTGCTTGGATACCTCCTTTATATCAATTAGAATATTTCTCAAACTTTAGATAAACTTTATTATCTCAGCTCTGATACACTGATCTATATAGTAGCATTTTCATTAATATTAATAAATTTAACAGAATCTAAAAACCCCAAAACACTATGAAACATTTTTGGATTCTGTTCCACTACCTGCTTCCTGCCTACAATCATAAATACTGCTTTATGTGCCTGTTGAATGTGAGGTAATGTTCAAAGTAAGTAATTAGTAGCACAGTCTGGCCACACACAAACCTCTCTACAGGGATAGAATTCTAAATGAAATTAATCAGTTAATCACAAGACCCATTTTGTAGCCAAGATTTTATTCAGTAGTTAATGGTCTACAAAATTAAAATATAAAAATTATTAAGATTTTTGACATCTTTTAGCCTCTAGTGTTTGCTAGCACTGTTGTTTCTATTGATCTCCCGCTGAGGATGAGATAATGAAAAACAGCCCCAGCAGTGACTACCAAGCCCTTTGATGAAGTACATGTTGGACCAAGGCATAATTTGTCTGGATGGCAGCAGATCCTCTCTTGTTGCCAGTCTGTAAAGTGTATCAGAAGCTTTGGCACCTGTTCAGACCTGTACTTATGCAAACAGCACAGGGAGTCTGCAGACGCTGTGGGAAGGCAAGGAAAGAAGCCTGTAAACAGAATTGTCTGCTTGTCTCCACACCTTTTTCTTAGTGGGAGTTTCTGAGTAGGGCCATATGCTATGGGGCTCTGACAATCATTTTTCTAAGCCAAGGACCAGAGGTTCAACTTGGACTTGCTTGACTCTCACTGGGATAATAGTCTGGGAACTGACTGGGGATAGATCTGCTTGATACAATGGAACCATCTGAGCCAACATCTGCTTTACAGATCGAGCTCCAAATGCTGACCAAGACCATGTCCATATGATGATATCTTGCTAAAATAAACATTAAAAAGCCCTATAGGAGGTCCTGATTCCAAAACGTGAGTTTAACAAATGGCCTTTTCTCTCTGACGACAGAAACCCCTCTGGAGACTCTCATGTAAACCCATTCATCTTCCAAAAGATCAAGTATTAAGTTCCTATATTAAACATTCACCAAAATAGTAGCAGGAAAATCCTAGTCTGCTTCTCCAGGTGAATATCCCAATTACTAGGTGTGGGTTTTTTGCCAATCCTTGAATTTACTTATCTGTGTAGAAAGAAGAAATTTCCTCATGAAGAGCAGAGGACTGCCCATCCTTGTCCCAGGATGTCATTTAACTCAGTATTAGTGTTCATTCCTATAAACAGAAGTGGGTTCATTCCTATAAATAGAAGTGGGTTCAAAGTCCTGGAAAGTAAGCCTGCATGTCTTAAATGTGGTTAGATAATAAGGCAACACTACAGGGAGTTTTAGGGGGTTTGCTTTTTCAATCAAGCAATTGTTTTGATGCTGAACTAGTAATTGTGTTCTGGGAATATAGGTCACAGGACTACTTGGAGTTTGGCAATTCATTCTCTACTGAGAATTGGGATCTTTTTGTGCTGAAGTATTTTTTGAGACTTAGCTAGTTTACCAGTTTTGAAGGTAACCATGTATTCTCCTGCATTGTAATACGTTTCTTTACATATCCATTCTTTATCCTGTCCGGGTTTCATGTTATAGGACCTCTAACTACATATAAGACTTCCTGTTATGAGACTTCAGACTTAATTTGTATTTTTTGAAACAATAGCATCAAAATCCTCTTGACTTGAAGGGACAGGGGGTTAGATAAAATACCATCAATGAGTACCAGAATTCTTTTTGCTCCCAGTCTTTCAAGCAATCTGAACACACTGTATTTTCCTTTGCATTTAGTTTTTACCTCTTTATAGAGTAGAAAAAAACATTAGTCTCTGACACATAAAAAAAAGGAAAAAGAAGTTTAAAATTTATCAAAATGCAACAAACAACCTCCGCTGCCTTTCTTACTTCAGACCCACCTTGCAGAAAAGGATGTAAGCACTCAATTTTCATTTAATCTCCTATTTCCATTCAGGACAGCACTGTCATCTGTGGAAGCCTTGAGACTGTCAAATACATATAAATTAGATCTGAATCTCCATTTTTTTTTCCATAGTAAATGCACTGTACATGTCATTAACCGCTGTGCATCATCAAGCGTACCAGCAATTTGTAACTACTCCCTCATATGAGGTAAGAAGCACCAGGGTACTTTATATCATTGATGTCAATGACTAACTCGGTTTCCTCCGTAATTCTGTCAGCTATGTCATGTCAGCTTTTGAATAAAGCCTCAGCTATAATTAACTGGCTTCCTAGGGTGAAATCAGAGGTTTAGTCAATATTGCTTAAGTTTAAACAATGGTTCTTGAATTCTGTATAGCACCTGTCACTGTTCTGTCTTTGAAATGCTTAACAAAGGTGCTTAGTCTTTTTCAACAGCCATTAGGAGGAAAAGCCAGCGTAGGTGGCAGTCTGTATTATCATATTCCAGATAATTGCCTCTCTGTATGCAATTTTCCTCCTAGCTGTTTTGCATGCAGTTATTATGAAGCCATTGCATTCTGATAGCACCCAGATGCTCAAATTGAAATCACAAGCCCTTTTGTTAGGAGACTGTACAAAATATTCCTAAACTAATTTCTGTTCTCAAGAGTTTGGATTCTAAACACACAGAGCAGACTAAAAAACTCATATAAATGGAAAAATATCCTCACATTGAAGAGAAGGATAATTTCAAATGTTGTGCTTGCTAATAATCACAATGCTCAGCAGTAACTCATTTGAGTTTTGGCTCCTAAATCCTGACCTTACTAATGGGAATATTTTAATGAACGTTAATGAGAATTCTGCAACTGACTTCAAAGAAATTAGGATTTTACTTCATGGATCCAGATCCTGTAGAAATCAGGTGTGTGTGATGATAATATTTCAATGCTGATTAATGTCCTAAAGCACTCTTTCATAGACTTGATAAAAATGTTCCCAGTAGGTGGCTATAACCTTCATTTCTTGTTTTCTTCTTCACATCTTTTGTTCTGTACTATGGTTTGAGATTAAATCTAACACTAAGTCACTTTAAGAATTATCCTTAAAAGCAGAACAGGTTATTGATTAAGTCATCATGCTTCACAGATACTGAAAATCATATCGGGTGATACTAAAAATTTATACCTGATAATACACTATATTCAGTGTCTGTAGGAAAAGAACTTTGTATCTTCCAAGACTGATATCAGTTGATGGCTCACCTTTGCACAGAAGCAAAGAAAAAGAGCAGACCTACTTCAACCACTGAAAATTGATTAAAAATTTTTTTTTAAAAAAAAAAAAAGACAATTGTTACTATTTATTTTCAAAAATTTTACCAGGGTATTTGGAAATTTATACAGACCTATCTCCTACTCATTATTAACAAAATTACAAGAAATTTTGCGCAGTAATAAAGAAAATTGTTCTTTTCAATTCACTCAGTCATATGTCAAATCCAGCAAGCATCTAGAAGAAAACCCCAACTGTTCAGTGTATATATGCTTTACAACTAAATGAGTGCATTTTACATGACAGATCTTTAAAAAAAAAGTTAATAGTGGGTATGTTTTATATCTCAAACAAAAGAAGGAAATAATATACCTCAGTGTATCATTATGAAGAGGGATCATAAATTGCCCTTTGCCAGGCCTATACAATTATGCTTATTTGTAGCTCAAAGTACTCCAGGGACAGTTTCCCAAATATGCAATTCAATGAATGATATGAGAAACAAATCAACTCTCAAACATGAGATTATTATTTGGAGAACCAAAGAAGATTTTTTTTTTAATGGTACTTTTACTAAATTACAGTTACTTTTTGTTTGTCAACTTACTGACTAAAGATAAAATAGCTTCTTGTGATTAACCATGTCAAAAGTACATCTCCTTCAATAAGTGTTCCTATCTATATTTTTATTCTCATTCACTGGGCATTCCTTTTTTGGTAGTTTTGCATGCTATAGAACCTTAGTAAGGATTTAGCATTTGCATAGCTGCCTTCCTGAACAGAGACATGTTTGACATGATTTATTGACAAGGAACCTTTAATAGAAACTACCATGAATTCATGCAAAAGAGAAATACATGCAAAAGCAATTAAGTACCCCTCAAAATGGACCATTATCATATTTTATGCCCCAAAGGGCTGTGGGAAACAAATGAGAATCTGCTTCCCAAAACTATGCAGGGTGTCTTTTACTTGACAGGACCAAATTACCATGGCTGTTTTTTGACAGACCATTTTAATGGTCTTTGTTTTTTATTTCAGTACCAAATGTGCAATAACACCTAGATTTCATATGAATTTATATTACTACTATCTCTTTTCACTTAAGGTAAGCTAATAGAAAAACTTAAACATAAACTTCTTTTTACATTTCAACAGATCATCAAAGAATTTTATATTAGGAGGTCAAGATTCATTTAATTGATTTGATTTTGTTTATTTTGCCATCCTTCAGGCATACTTATATAATATCTTACATTAAAAAAAAAAATTCAACATCTCATGACATATCATAAATCATATGCTCCACACTGAAAGAAAAGATTTCAAAAGAATAATTTCAAAATATGTTATTCTGAATTTTGAAGGCAAGTTTTTTTATGTCATTATGGAATTAATTATTTTTTTTTTAATTTATCCTGATTTTTAATGTGCATAATATTTTTATTTATGGTACTGGGCACGAGGGAGTGCACATTTATTTTCCATAGGTAGCAAGAAATCAGGTAGCAAGATATTACAATGCAGAGCTATGATGCTTCAAATTACTGTGTTAATGACTGTGTTATAAAAACATGCATTCCTGTTTGGAATACCACACTAATTTAATCTTTACAAGTTAGGAATGGTCATGTTTGATTGATTTTGTTTTGGGAGAGAACACTGACTGGTATATCCAGAGCAGCGTGGGCAGCAGGGGAGGGAGGGGATTCTGTCCCTCTGCTCTGCTCTGCTGAGATCCCAGCTGGAACCCTGCATCCAGCTCTGGGGGCCCAGCACAGGAAGGGTTGGAGCAAGCCCAGAAGAGACCATGAAGATGAACACAGTTCCAATGAAGACAGGCAGAGAGAATCAGGCTTGTTCAGCCTGGAGAACAAAAGGCTCGGGGGAGACCTTGTAACAGCCTTTCAGTACTTAAAGGGGCCTTCCAAGGAAGATGGTGACAAACATTTCACCATGGCCTGTTGCAATAGGACAAGGGGTAATGGTATTAAACTCAAGGAGGGTTAATTTTGATTATGTATAAGAAAGAAGTTTGTTTGTTTGTTTTAAATGAGGGTGGAAACACACTAGAAAAAGTTGTCCCAAGAGGTGGCAGATGCTCCATCCCTGGAAACATTCAAGGTTAGGGTCTTTAAGAGTCTGGTTGATAATGTCCCTGCTCATTGAAGGAGAGTTTGCCTTGATGACATCTAAAAGGTCTCTTCCAACACAAACTATTTTATGATTCCATAACAACTACAGAAAATTATATTAAGATCTTATTATGCATCAAAAATTATGACAACCTTCCCACTCACAAATGCAACATGTGAGAAAAAAAATTTAAGCCCTAACTCAGAAAAGGGCAGGTTATGAACAAAATCAACTCCAATATTGTTTTAAGGCAGGCAATTCTCACAAAATGAGGAAGAAAAACAAGCCCACAGTCAGTGAGTGACATTGCTACTCCAGATTGCAAAACTCTGCATGAAGTCTGCAGATTTGCATATCAAAAGACAAAAGCTCACCGATTTAGTTTGAGATCTAACAACCTGTGATATGGAGCCCGACAATCATGTATCCCTCTGTTCAGCTGCAGTAATTGGTGCTTAATTAAGGGAAATTTTTGAGAAAACAATCCAATTTGGCTTTGGCACATTTACTACAAGAAGTATGAGGGAGACAGTTGCATCCTCCTCCTCCCCCAACCAGCAGGATTTTAGCTGGATGAAGTGCAGAATGTCCTACATTATTACTCCTTCCAGCCATGCTGAGGACTTTAAAGATGGTAAATTTAGCAACCCAATAATATTTTTTCCCATCATTTAATTATCATCATTGTTAAAAAGTGGTCCCAAATTTCTGATGCAAGTATCTGTGGCTCAGCTACCAGGCTCTAATTATGTCTTTCTCTGCTGAATTTAAGTGCTTTTTTGTTAACTGCTATACTCATATGTTGCAATCAAGTGACATCCCAATTTTATTTCAGATAAAGTAAATGGATTGAGCTCAGTTCCTCACAGCAAGATACTTTCTAATCTTAGGAGCATGTCAATAGCTTTTTTTCTTCATCTGGCCCAATTTTTTGATATTCTTTAAAAATTATGGATTTCATGAGCAGTATCTCAGTGCTATATATGAAAATCTAAGGTTTTCTTAATTTTTTTCCAAGTTCAAAGATTTCATTAGTCTCTTTTTTTTTTGTTTTTTCCAAACTGAACTGTGGGAAAGAGTTTGGAATGCTTTCTGCTCTGTTCCAAAAAAAATATTCAGTGTGAGAATAAGTGAAAAAAATTCTACAGATTCAGCAAGGTAATAACTAATTAGACAACTCGAGAGTCAAACAATCAGCAGAATGAGCCAATGAACAGTCATTAAACATCATTCAGCAGTAATTCTTGATTGAAAACCGTATCTTCCCAGAGTATATTTTTCCAAAAAAAATGGTTTTACAGAAGGAACACAACAAGCAGTTTCCAAAGTTAGAGCACAGTGTACCTTATGGAAACACAGAATATCCTGAGTTGGAAGGAAACCAGAGGAATCAGCAGGTCCAACTGCTGGCACTGCAGAGGACAGCCCCAAGAGTCACACCACGTGCCTGAGAGCTTTGTGCCAATGCTTATTGAGCTCTGTCAGGCTTGGAGCTGTGACCTCTTTTCTGGGGAGCCTGTTCCAGTGCCCATCCACTCCCAAAGAACCTTTTCCTAATACCCAACCCTAAACCTCTCCTGACACAACTTCAGGCCATTCCCTTGGGTCCTGTCACTGGCCACCACAGAGAAGAGATCAGTGCATCTCCCTCCACTTCCCCTCCTGAGGAAGCATTTTAAGTGTTTAGACTGTTTTCTGAAGTATTTCTGATTTCTTATCCAGAATATTTCAAATAAAATATTTTTTGTAGCATCCAATTGATATTTTTTTTCATCTACTTCACTTTTTTCTTTACTAATTACTTTCAAGTTTCAAATGTCAGTACACTGTTACTGTATTTTATGAATCACAAAGTCCATCATCTGGAAAGAAACACAAGACATAAACTAGTCAATAAGCCCTTCAAAAGGTGGGATCTATTGAAAACAAATCTTCAAAATCCTAGACAAACTATTTATTTAAGATACTTTATGGACTATCATAAGGATTGAGCAGATTTTCTGAGAAGTCTCACTTTTACATTATATTAATATTGACAATGCCTTGCCTCCTTTAGCATCATATACAAAGCACTGAGAGAACTAATTTTCTATTCTCCATACCTTTCTTTGTTTGCACATTCATTTCTCCTGCTTTTATGACATCCTACGGTTTTAGAATCTTGTTAGAATTATGCTCTGCTTGTGCAGATCTGCCTGTAGCCAAAACGAAAATGCCTAGAACTGAGTTGTTACAACTAAATAGTTAGAGCTGGCTAGAGGCACTTCAGCATCCTTGTGAACTCAGAAACTGCAGAGAGTTAAAAAGCATTTAACAGCCCTAATGTAGCAGTCCATGAGATTTTCATCTGCATCAACCTTTCACTGACTTTTCTCTGAAGTAGGCTGCCAAAAACTTTTTTTTTTTCCTGAGCAGATATATTATATAATTTAAATGTACCTCATAAAATCAGATTATGATTCAAAGCTTCCAAATGAAACTCATGCAAGAAAAAATATCCTGACCAAGCAAAAGATTTTTAAAAAGAACAATAGCACATACTTCTTGAAGACACAACAGGTGAGCATTTTCTGGAGTTTGGTTTTCTTTCTGGCTTTGTTTGTTTTACATTTCCATTGTCAATCCAAACTTAAAAGCTGGTTCAGAAGTCATACGGGATATGAGATCAGTTTTAATTCATCACATGTCCCTCCCAAAGACAGACTGCTGATATCATTAGTATTAGTTCTGAGGTTTTGTTTCTTTTTCAAGGCAGATATTTTACTCTGACCTTGTTTTGTCAGGCTCTGTGGAGAATAAATCTAATAGGACCCTGGGATTTTTAACTGGAAAATTAGATCTTATTAGGTTCTCTCTTTTTGAAATTTGAAGACATCCATATTCATATGGCTTATATGATCAGAGCTTAGAAATACCTTGTAAATGAGTTCCAATTCTGTATAAACTTGAGTGCATTGGCTTAGGAGTCTCTGAATTTGTACATAAGTGTTTTGCACAAAACCAAGGTATACATCTGTGTACATCTTATTTGGAATATGAACAGCAATAACACTAAATAGTACATCTACCCTACAAAGTATCTTCAAAGGGGGTTTTTTTGTGGTTTAGATACATGTGAATGTGGAAGAGATCAGTTACCACTACCCAGCAATGGGCTTGGCTGCTGTTGATCACATCAGAATGTTAATTTCTGCACAGTGAAAAGTTGTCTGGATTTTCTGCTATGAAAACCTGAGTAACACAGCTTAGCATTCATGCATATCCACACACAAAAGGACATACAGCAGAAAATCTCTGGATGTGCTTTCATCCTAAATTACTTTTACTGCCAAAAAAGAGAAAAAAGTAAACTCAGAAAAGATAAAATTGTAAAAGTAAAGGATTGTAATTGTAAATTACAAAAGGATTACAACTGTAAATTGTAAAGGAAGGAAGTAGAGAGGAAGCGTATAGAAAATACTGAAGATTATTCTAAATTATATAAACTGGAAGGAAAAGAAATTGTTTGTGTTTGAATTTCTTTACTTTAAAGGTACATAGATATTCCTGTGGGAGTTTTAAAGAATACCTCACAGGCCAGAATGAATCCCAAAATTCAGAGTACCTTGTGAAGACATTTCATTTTGACAATGTGTGTCATTTTCTTCTAACTCATTCTTTATAACACTCATTTCCCAGCTTTTGATGAGTACTAGCTTAACTGACATTTTTTTTTTCCTTTTCATGAAAATATATATGATATTGTTGTGGAATAGATTAATTTTCTCCAAGATATTTTTCTCCTTATAGCCTTCTTAACCCACAATAACTTGTTCATTTTACAAGTCCCATTAAACGTACATTTCTGCTTTTGGTTTGAAAGCTATTGACATAACTAATTCACTATTGCAAATAGAGTCTTCTTAATAGGAACACAAATACATGAATAAATTGCCAACAAATGGAATACTTTTCATGGCAGATAAGACTATCCTTACTCTTCTTAAGCTCACCTGGGTTTCCATCAAAGGCAACTGAGCAGTGGGTGAAGATCAGGACCAATGATCCAAAGTACTCCCCAAGTGGGGAGAGGAGCAAGGGTTGAATTTGAACACATGATGTGGATGATTGATGGTCAGTCTCTCAAGCACTTGTGATTAAATTGCCATGTGCTCCTGAAATTAAGGAAATGCTGTTAGCCACTAATGCAATTAAGAGTCAGTTGCAGTAGAAGGAAAGGTCTGAGAAAACAAAAGCTATTGCTAATGCACAAGAGCAAGAGAAACAGAGATCTCTGAAATCATGGTGACATTCAGGGTGAAATCATAGTGACATAACTATGTGTTTCATCAAACATACAAAATGAGGTTGCACACTACAGGGGAGTTCACTTTCACCATGATCTCTGTAAGAACTTGCTATAATTAACAAAATAAATTACAGCAAGTCAACCTCCAAGCACCTTTACAAGATCTTTCAATTTACTGCATTTAAAAAAACTGGCCGTGTTAAGTTTTATTTAGTGACACTTTAATTCAAACAAGTTCTTTGAAGAATTTTCTTCTTGTTTTGATACATATTTGAAGTATTTAATCAAAAAATGCTCTGGGAACTCATGCCAGGTTATCTGCAAATTAAAAGAAGTTGCTTGACAGCACCCAATCAGACCATATTTATTAAATTTGCTCTTAAACACTAGGGCAAGAAAGGGAACAAACTAAAGCCAAAACCTAAAAGGGTGTGTAATTGAAATTGCCACAATATGCGTAATTTGCAGTGTTCCCCAATTTATTTACTGTGTGCAGTTCTTTTCCCTATGTTCTCTGTTACACATACGGGAACATAGATAATTTAAAACTGTTATTCTATATAGATAAATATTTTTTCTGATTTTCTGTTTTAGGACTTGTTACAGTGTTCATCAGTGTTGTATTACAGTGATGGATATTTTCTAATCAAGGCAGTGAAACCTTAAGTGATTCATCTTACTTATGTCACTCATCATGCGTACTGTGGTGGTGTTAGCTATCCTGAACACATCCAGGGCTGAAATCTAGCCAACAAAGATGCCTAAAATTAAAAGTCTTATGATGGTTTACTTTCATAACTTGCTGATGTAAATTCTGCACACACTATAACTGTTTCACTCTGCTCAGCTCATCAGTTGATCAACCAGCTAATTGGCAAAAGCATGTCAAAACCAACACAATTAATGAAGCAATGAGACCTGCTGACCCCTGTTAACAGCCCAGAATCCTTGAACGTTTCTCTGGGACTTAAATTCAGTGAAACAGTAACAATACATGAGCTGTTGTCACTACTTGTTAAGTCATGTCAAAACGTTCAGCTGGACTGAGCTGCATAAATGGAAAAAAACAGGAAAACATAAAATTTCTCCTCTAGTTCCATCTTCCCCAGCCCACAGACAAGAGAAAAACATGAGACAATTTTGCACACTTTCTCTTTGTCTGTCTTTACAGTAGATCAGACTTGGAGAATGTTACCGAGGATTCCACATTTCTGTGAGCACCTTCTTCAGCCTCCAGCCTTTGTGACTGGTCTTTACTGGCATTTGCTGCTGCAAAGGTTTTGAGGTGTTAATAAAAATCTTGTCTGATCTCCAACCCTTCTCAGGAAGTTACATTACTTGAAGTGGAAAGGAGAATTACCAGAGAGCTCTTAAGCTTCAGGCACCAACAGGTGTATATATAAAAGATAGGAGAGAAGTTTTAAATATGTCTTTAATTTGACTAAATTAGTTAAACTAAATACCATTTAATTTACCAGCATGCTCTTCCTGGTAATTTTGTTGCATTTGGTTATCTTCTTCTCCTCCAACAGTGATTTCTTCCAGGAAAAAAAGTAGCCCCTCAGGAGTTGTGCCTGGTCTCATCTCCTCTTTTTCTAACTCCATGCCAGTCCCTCAACATTTTCAATTTCTTAGAGACCATAAAAAGCAGTGTTACAAACAGGCAGGCATCCCAGCAGTGAAAATAAGCTATAATCAGAGCATATTTGAAAGCAGCAATATGACAGAGTGGGGCTAGCATACACTCATACAAATCTCTGCAAGAATTTTATCTGAAGAAAAATGAAAAGTGTTCCTGCACCCCTTTCAATGTGATGATCCTGTCAGAAACACCTGGGATGTCAAACTTCCTTAGAGAAATGTAGCTTTCAAGATCCAGTGTGTGGGGGTCATCTATTACTGCTACCAAGCCAGGTACCCCACTTGCTCAAATGTGACTACAAAGTGTCCACGGTACTGAAACTCTAAAGACACAAAGCATGGAGGTTCTTCTTACAAAGGATTCACATCCAAGAAAAGGACATCTCTCACACATCTCATATACAATTCCTGTTAAGCTAGATGTGTTTTTTACATTTGGTGAGACTTATCAGAAGAATGCTTGTCCTACACAAGGTTTGTTTCCTTATTAGTAATTTTCAATTTAGTGGCCAATTTTCTGAAATTGCCATAGAATATTTAACACTGAGCCTGAAATTTTCCTATTAAAAAAATAATAGAACTTTTCTCTAAAAATCTGAAAATGTAGAAATCTTGTCACTCACTTCCCTTCCCTTTGGAATAAATTTATAGTAAATCAAAACAGAATAATAAAATTATACTCTGTAAATCTGTTAAAATGATAGTTTACTAAACTATTTCCAAGCGCTTCTTTTCCAATGATACAATGTATCCCAGCTTTCATCTGGGAAAGAACTCATAGTCTGCAAGAATATCAAAGATACAAGTATCAGATTTTTCCTTTCCTCCTTTTTTTTTTTTTTTGTAAAGATCTTTTAGTATTGCCTTTCTTGTCTTTGTTTTCAAACTTAATAAAGGTAACTAGTTTATAAATTCATTCTTTTGTTCATTATGGATTTGTTAATTTTTTAGCATATTAACACACTTTGTTCATACCAGCAGCTACTGTCTGGAAATGAAGAAACCACTAAAAATAAAGTAAAGCTATTGAGTTCATCTTCTGGCAAAAGACAAGAAAGTAGAGTCTTTCCTCATCATATAAACCGAACAAAAATATTGCAAACACAATGACATATATCTTAAATAGTCACAATGAAAATGCTGTCCCTCTTGCAAAATTAATTTTTTAAGCAGTTGAAGGTATTATTTTTAGTATCTCACAATCTACTCATCTAATTGATCCAACCAATGATAATCACAGCCCATCTGCTTCCTTCAAACTCCCTTTCAAGGGTATCAGCACACTTCAGCTGCACTATGCCACAGTTACTAAGGCAACCAGTGTGTGAAGCAGAAGCTGTGCTTATTCACATTAAAATATTCTCCTGCCAGAAAAACCTTACAAAATGATGTATATCAAAAGCTACACATTTGCATGCAAGAAATATATATGAAAGAACTTCGGAGGAGGAGGAAGTACATGCTCCATTTTTATTTCTTTCTTTTCTTCCTTTTTGAAAGTACTTTTATATTTGTGGAATAAGGAAATAGAGGTTTCATATGACACTAGATAAATAGGAAGCATTCAAGGCAACTTATGAAGATATCCAAGTGTGCAGGAGATACAGAAGTTGCTTCCTCAAAGCACCAGCTATGTAAGCCTGAAGCAACGACACAGATTTATGCTCATAGGCAGAGTTTCTTGCACGCTCACTGGGTGATGCCAGCTGGGACTGCCCTGTAACTCCCAGGCTACTCTGTACTGTCTCACCTAAGAGTCCTTTCCCAAATCCCAGGTCTGGATGATTTTAAGCTTGGGGGAAAATAAAAGCCCCATCCCCTTCCTCATGCTTATTTTTTCTCAGAAAAGCATGACAGATACTTTTCACATAAATACTTCACCATTTTTCTGATACTAAATTTATTCAGAAGTTAAATTCTTCTGAGATAACAAAGGTTAACAAGGTTTTGAAAGACTTGAGAGGGTACCAGATAGAATCAGATTTGCCAGACACAAAACCAGTTCTATGTCTTCAGCAATATTCACTAAACATTCTGCCCTGATCTCTAATTTATTTCAACATAACAAACATAAAACCTATCCCTCTTTTACTGCTTTCACCAAATGCAAAAGCAATTAGAATTCTGTAGAGGAATAGAGTCTCTGGGGTTATTGCAGGTGAATAACATGTTTTGATGAACTAGCTGAAATATTAATGTAGCAGAAATAATCATATTGCACACTGAAGGCTGAGACACTAATTGCATCTTGCATCTTTATACACAGCTGACACAATTTAAAAAGGCAAATAGCAAATAGCCTTTGAGGAGGCAAAATCCCCTGCTGGGGAAATAGGAAACATCTTCCAGTATGAATGGGGCTGCCAGGAGACCTCACCTTTGGAATGGTCCCTCCTATAGTGAAATGTTAGTAGTTTTGTTCAGAGCTAGACAGAATTTTTTCATGTGAAACAAAGTGCATCAGAAGTGGTAGATTATTGCGTTCCAAATTATTAGTCTGATCGGCCGTGTTTCTTCATCTGTGTCCCACTTGAAAAATTTATTCTGCTTTAAGCACTGAGGAGAGGATTTGCTTGCCTGCTTCCAAATTATTCATACAAGCCTCTTTTTTATGGTTGGTAGAGAAACTGGCATTTATAGAAAACAGTCTATCTGCACAGTTTTAGCCCTGTCAGAGAAGTGGAGTTACATCCTACTCTTCCCTGTTTCTCTCCACTGATTGTAACGGAAGCACAGACATCTGGCTCAAGAGCAGACAGCTACACTTCATCAGACAAATCATCTTCCCCTTTAGATCATGATCTACTGTCTTTTCTTAGTATATCTGTCCTCAGAAAATTATTAGTCTGGGCAATGTGAAGTTACTGCCTGAGTTATAGGGAACTTATGTAATTGAATAATATACTTAAGAGAAGCTCTGCAGTAAAGGGCAAAATTACAACCATTTCTGACCTTGTATCAATGAAGCAGAGAAAGACTCAAGTCTATTTGCTACACTGAACCTTAGCAACCTGGCAGCCAGTTGCAATTCTGATTTGCATCCCAAAATTTAGGAACACCATGGTCAAATTAACCCACCTAGTGTAGACAGCCAGTTGTGCCCCAGCTCACTTTTTCCCTTGCAAAGCCAATCTAAGCCAGACTTAAGAGCGAGTATTGACATTATTCAGGCCATTCAGAATCAGGAATGATTATAATGTAAATGAAAGAGGAAAAATCACATTTTTCCCAAAGATAACTAAGGAAACCCATGGATAAACACATTCTTTTATTAGGTGTTGTAGCTTTTCCTAAGCACAGAGATGCAACATGGTGAAAGAGCAAACAATTTCTAGTACCTGGTGTAACTTTTTCCCAATGTGTGTTGTCAGTTTCAGTGAAAAGTAGTGTTTATTCTCTGCCATGTGAAAGATTTGCATGCTCTGGGCTTTCAGTGCCCACTTGTCATGTGAATTCTGCTCAGATCAGATACCTCTGGAAACTCCTTGCATGGTTCGCTCCTTAGCATTCTGGACTTTTTTGGAAGCAAGGACCAAAATTAGATGATTCTGTGAATACTTCAAGTTAGAAAACATAAGGTATATATACATTTTTCTTAAATATTGTTGAATGACACACAGCCTTGACTAACACAGCCACAAGGAAACAAGAATAGGGTTTATCTGCACTTAGATTATGCTCTTAGCAAAGATTTGGCTCATCAGATTTCTGCCAACTAAACAAACTTTGTCATTCAACTAATGGCATTTGATACAGATGTGGGGGAGCTGTCCCAGCACTATTGCAGCTCAGGGTAGAGCAGATTAATCCAAATCTGTTGCTTTACCAGTCAAGCTCAGAATGATAGAAAGGTGTCAGAAAGTTCTCTTTCTGTGAGTCAAGCTGAATTCTGACACAGCAAAGTTTTTAGTCCACAATAATTGCTATGTACCTGAGTTTTCACTTACAGAGGCTGAAGTGTTGAAAAGCAATGAGTATTTTGCAGCGTGCCTGTGTGAAGAAGCAGGATGAAAGCACTTAGAGCTCAAAAATTCAATATAGTGTCACCTCACAGCTGCAAATGATAGAACTGGAGAAGCTGTACTACAATTACACATCATTTCTATCAATAGGTCTCATGGGCTTCTAGTAGTAGTAGATGGGTACATTGATTAAGATGACTCTGCTGCCTTTGCATCAGTGCTTCCAGTTGAGATGGCTGCTTATATAAGCTGGAGGAAAAAGTTTATCTGCTGGGAAATGTGAGAGTATATCAACAGCAGTCAAATAAAAGTAGGAGAAACTAGACTGAGAACAGTGCAAGCAGTAATAGTGTGTGACAGCATTATTCTTCTAAGTAGTTTAAAAATGTAGAAGGGAATAATTTCCCATGGGATTCACATTTTAGAGTGTAATTTGTATTTTTGTACAAGCATGATAATTACCAATATAGACTGCACACAAGCTTGGTGGACATCACATAATTATCTCCTTAAAATGTAAACAAATATCTGCTAAACTGCATCTGCAGCCCTTTATGTTTCTATAAATACTGTAATAGCAGTATAAGTTCACTTAAACAAATATAGCTGGCTATCTGCAGTTACTGTTGATCCAAAGCTCTCCTTGGGGAAACACAGTTCAAAAAGTTGCACCCACATGCACACACTGGAAATACAGCCATTATATGCACTAATAGATTTGACTTTTGAATATTCTAAAGGAATGTCCTCAAGCAAACAAACCAGGCTAACAATTATTTCATAAACCAGACTAATCCTGTGCTTTGAGCTTTGTCCATAGCCATCAAGAAATGTTTCTGACTCAGATAGTTGCTCTCCTTCCACACATCTCTAGGGTAACACACCTCCCCAGAGGCAAACCATTTTCCCTTTGACAGTGTAGTTCCACTTTGCAGAGTACTGTATATATGGATCCAGGTCTTTCTATTCCTTAGCCTCTCTCTCTATTCCTGTTTTCACTAAAACTTTGTATGTGATGTGGGAGGGCTACAAGCTTAAGATGTCATTGCAATGGTTCCCATTATTACTGGTCAGAAAGCAGGCTCTGGAGAAGCCACATTTACATCAGACTCCTTAGTCCAAGCAATTTTTGGGTAATTCTGATGCATTATGAAGAGAGCACTAGTGCAGTTGTATGAGATGTGCAACATAAAATAAAATAAATGTAAGAAATTAACAATCCTGTGATATTTTCAAAGAATAAGTTAGTTCATATCACCTCAAGCTGATAACTAATGGCTTTAGCTGCTTAATTAATCACAGGGTGATTTTGATCCTGTGACTACTGTGACTTCTGTGCATAGGGTTTGCTAACAGTGTTTCTGCATCTTTTCAAACTGAAGTGTTACCTGCTCTTATTGGAGGGAAAAACCCCACAACCCAACAAACCTGTGCACCATCTTGCACACCGCTTTATTTCATGTATAAATAAAATAAAGAAATGCTATAAAAGAAACAAACAAAAACAGCGAATTTGAATATTCATACATTGTTCTCTTTTATTTTGTTTGTTTTATTACATGCATGAAAACCTGCATGATTGTTTGCTTTTTGATTTATAGCTGTGAAGAGCAAGTTCAATGACTCACTGTTCCCACACAGTAAAATCTACATTCTTTATGTCTCTGTCTTACCACACATGTGCACACCAGCTAACATGTAAAGAGTCAAGCATAGCTGCATCAATCTGGTTTTTTTCTGTGTAAAACTGAGCATATTGAGTGGTTATATAGTCCAGGATGTCCAAGGAGTTATTTAACACCTCAGGAAATCTCAGCCAAATGGCTGCAGATTTCCGTCCAGTGTCCAGAAGATATTCCATAGCCTGCACTTGTTTAAGAGATGCTTATGTGACAAATAAGACAGATAATAAATATTGCATGTCTTGAACAATAATTGAAAGTAAGTTTTAAAAAGAAAGAAAGAATTAACATCTTAGGAGATAGAAATAACTTTTTCTCAAAAAGTTCTTTTTGTTGCATATCCAAAAAGAGCACAATAATTGAACATGATTCTTCAGCTATTCCAAGATACAGACAATTTAATAAACATCATATGATTTTATCTGACTTTAGCTTTTTTATGAGGGACTTCCTTTCCCAGTCTTAGGCCAAAGCCTCAGTTGTTCTCTATTAACTCTCTGGACAATTATCACAGATTTATAAGTTTAATTCATAAGTGTACATTAGTCTAGCCTCTTTTTAATAATGTACTTTCAAACAAGTACCTCATACACAAGAATATCATCTAAATGAGAGGCATTTCATATAGTACAAATAGCAGATATGTGCCTACATATTTTGCAAAAATTTCTTTGTTCAGACCTACTATGTAGACTTCCAGATGAAAATAATTAATCCAAAATGGACAAAAAAGAGACTAAATATAAACTTGATGAAAATCAGACTTAGTGGAAAGAAACTGAGTGATTGAAAAAAGCAGAATCAGAGAAATAACATGTTTCTGAAGTTCCACATTTTCCTGTGAGAAACAAGAACCAAAATATTGACACACAAAAAAAATACACTTAAACTTATTGTTTGGGTCCTTTATAGGCATAGTTTTAAAAAATGAAGTTCGTTAAAGTGACATTTTGGTAAACTTCTTAGGTCATCAGAAAGTTATGCAATTTTTTTAAAAAATAAATTCTGTTCACTTTCAATTTGGAGAAAATCTGTATTGAAAATTGTACTTCAGAACAAAGAATCAAATTGAAGTGCTATGCCATTTTCAGTTAAAGGTTTCTAAAATGTAATTTGGGTGCTTGGGAAGGCTTTTACCTCTCTTCAGCCAAAACAATATTGCGATGTTGACATGAATTCACAAAAATATTTGGCTTGGCACAATGCTTCCATCAACATAAACTGTACTTTTCTATCAAGAGAAGATAATTTTGACCAAGGAAAAAGGCTTGACCTCCACGAGATAATCTGTAACTTGTTGAAAACAAAGCCGTGACACTTTCCAGTTTTCTACTAAGTTGTCATTCTCATCTAATTCTTAGAAACGGCACATCTCAGACAGAAGAGATGTTGACCTCAATACAGCAATCCTGCTTGGAATTGCTAACAACATGTATTCAGACCTAGAACACATCCTAGAAGGTGCTTCAGGGTTGACAATCAAGCCTCTTTCATAATCCAGCAATAAAAATGAGCTTCAAGAATTTTAATCAAGCCAGAATCACAAATTCTTATGACACAATACTGAAAATAAAAGTGAAGGTTCTGTCTGTGAGTTTGGCTTTGGTTTAACATCCAAGAGTATCTAAAATGTCTCTAGATACTCGAGAATGTTTTCAAAGCTTTCTATGAAAAGCTGGCGATAATTCATATACAAAATGATCAGGAAAATGACTGTGCAAGTATAAAATGCAGATAAACGAATTGCCAAATTTATTACTTTTTTTTTTCATGATAACTTATCCCCAGTAGAAGAAAGGGTAGATGACAAGAAAAAGAAAATAACTCAAAAGATAGAAAACTCTGAATATTCTAGTCTCAGCTGACAATTACTGCTTTGGTTCAGTAATGACTCTAAAAAATTACCTTTATCTCAAGGGTTAGAGATTTCTTTAATAATTATTTATAACTCTTTATAACAGATGTCTGAATATTCTTTAATTCTTTGTAACAGATGTCTCTGAATATTTTGCTGTCATTACTGCATGGCTAGACAATAAATTTGTGAGACTCTGCTGCTTTTTCACAGTTAGGGCCTATAATACTGAGAAATACATTATCTCCACTTGTACCAGACCACACTATTATTACAGATTTTCAACTGTAGATCAGGACAACATATAATGATGATCAAGAGGCTCAGAGGAACTTTATAGATGCATATATCTCAATTGCTTCTAGGATATTTTATGTCCTAGACAAGCTGGAACATGATTGTCTTCCTAAGAAATGTATATTATTAAGTCAGGATACACTTCAGGCATGTCAGCAAATCTTTCCAATTAACATAATTTCAAGTCCTGGAAGCACTGCATCTGACTCCAGGGTTTCTTTCAGAGTGTGAATTGAAAGCAAATTTCCAGACATTCACAGGGTAGATGGATTTGAAGCTGTTTAAGAGTCATTGCTACAATTATTTTTTTAACCTATCATTTAAAGAAAATCAATATATTAGAAATAAAGTAACCTGATCATGAAATACATGTCCCTAATTCTTTCTGTAGTTTACACACTCTATAGCTGTATATATATAGAATAAATCTAGCTTCCAGGGGAAAAATAAAATTAAAAAAACAATAAGTATAGCTTCTTTTCTCATAACAGCCTGACTTCTATTGTTGATCTGTTTGCAAGTAGTCATATAAGGCATAATTTTAACAATAACAATTTTTACCTTTAGTTTACTACAATTCAGTTCTTTAGCTTTAGAGATGCATATGATGAAAACATTCATTATCACTTTTGAATACATGTTGTCATAGCACAAGATCATGTCTATACATCAATGAGTAAAATTCTCAGCAAAAGGTATTAAACAATTTTCAGTAATACTTTTCAAGGAAAAAAAACCCAACCAAGCAAACCCCAAACTATTTCTTATTAGGTGGTACATGTATATTCCAGCAACTGAACTGGAGGAAATATATGTACATCCATTCAGGGTAATTTAAACAGGCTGAGGAGGAGTTCCCCCTTTGGGAAGAGCCTGGTCCTCTAGTAAGAGTTATTAAGTGAACATCCAAAAGATCTTTATGCCCTTCATTGTCCTTCACATCAGTAATGAGGGTCTGCTCTCCACCACTGAAGGGAGACTTGGCAGCTCTATAGCAATTCCTTTTATGTGGGAAACACACCTTGCAAAAAAATCTGAAGAAACAGAGAATTCGGTACACGTGTGCCCTTAGAGCTCACCAGGTGTAGGCTGTTCTCTAGCTCTCCTCTGAACAAGGACTTGGCTCAGTTCAAAATTTGTTTTACAGTGTCTGTGTTGAGTTTCAAAGCCTGCATTTGTGACCTTTCCAAATAACACTGCAAAATTAAACTAAACTTTTTTTTTTCTCTAGTACATGTAGTCTACAATCAGTAAAAAATTTGGGAAAGGACTTTAAGAACAAAGTTAATGTCGTAACTATTGTTGAGGACAATCAGTCTGAAAACATCCAACATTTCTGGAGCAAATCTAAATTGCAAAACAAACCAGAGAATCACTTTGCTTAGGCCATTTTGCCCATTTTTCTTGCAAGTTAAAGGATGATAGAGATTGTTATGCTGTTTCTATTTTAAGTACAGGGATATGAAGAAAAGGCAAGTGTAGAATGACCTAAATAAATAAATACATCTATAGACAGGCAATCCCTGCTAATTTATGCCATGATTTCATCTGGTTAATCATTTGCTTAATCTAACTACATGTTCACAAACTAGATTAATTAAGACCAGTCAATAAATACATTTCCATATTTATTTTTTAAAAAAATATTCTCTTGAACTTTCAAGCTTTCACATGAAAGTGAAGGAAAAGGTGAAGAAAAAAGTGCTGGTAAACCCTGTGTAACCCACATGGCTAATCAGGGAAAATTACCAAAATTGCTGACACTGTTGTCACACCATAAGTGGAGGAGCAGAAGTATTAATGACAAACAGCAACAGCTTCTCTAGAAAAATTGCACAGACACAATTGCTAGTCCTGCCACCAAGAAAGATGAGCCACAGTGTCATTTTTATCACAAATAACCACAGGTTTGTTTAATGGCAGCACATTTGCAGCACTGTTTTGAGTCTCTGCAATGACTTTTTGCGTGGCATCTCACACAGTGTTGCCTGTTGCTGTGTTCCTTAAGCATGCTGGGAATCAATATGGTTAGTAATAGCCATCACAATAAACATGCATTATGAGTAATATTTTACTGCCAGAAGAATCAGCAATCATAATTTGTGCCTGTGTTAATTATATTTCCACTGTGACTGGTAAATAACTAGGTCAGAAAAATAGTCTTCAGCCTATATTTAGAAAACAAAATAATTTTAAATCCTTTAATTCAGTACAGAATACAAAGCAGAGATTCTGGTGGGAACGCCTTTTGACACACATTTCCCTTTAAAGTTTTAGCCCAGGCTGGAGAAAAGACAGCAGTGTTTTGAATGAGTCTTAAGATGCTTGGAAGTGCCTCAGGCAAGAATGCTCAAAGGGAAATCAGTTCTTACAAAGACTTCCTGGAAATACACTTTTGAGAAGGCTGTCAGAAACAGTATACAACATACATTATGGTATACAGCTGCATTTACACTTCCTTCCAAATCAGCTATCAACTGTCACTTTGTAAGAGTTAACTGTCCAAAAAGTGGTAAAAAACATACTAGAGGAGAAACTAGGAATAAAATACTTTTAGAAAAATCACATTTAATTCCCAATTTTTATGTGCAACTTGGCACTGCCTATCTGTATGAGTCTGTGCATTTAGATTTATCAAGCCATTTACAAATTATAATGAAAATGGTGCATGGTGTCCAGATGCGGTGCATGCACATGTCACTTGGCAGTTAAATAGTGCCTCCAGAAAAGTTCAGGCCTAAGTGATGTCTCTTGGAAAAATATTCAGAAGTTTGACTTCTCCCCTGTTCTTCAGTCAGAATAAATTCTTTTAACTCAAAGATTGCCTCAGTTCAACAGGCAGTGCTAGTGCTGTAGCCCTGCCTCTTGAGTGATAGCTGGGGAAGACCATGCTTGACCAGGGGCCTGAGCACTTCAAACCTTTCCATCCCTCCCATCAATTAACTGCTGTAAAAGCAGACCTCAGTGACTGGAAGGGCAGTTTGTCAGTAAGAAATAAACCTTTCACTTCAGTGAAGCAGGTGTGCTGGAGGCAACTGCTTCTAGAGACAACCATGCCTGGACAGTGATGATCTAGAAAATTATTTATATGTAACCTTTCACCTCTTATTAGATTTACCTCAAGGTTTATTTTCCCCTTTATGACCAATAGTTGTAAGATTTTCTAACTATTCCTGCACAAATTACTAGACATAAATGCTAAAGTGTATATGAAGTAAATTTTTGCCCATTTCTGCATTAGCAAAATGGTTTTTTAATTAGTGATAGATTTACTGAAATATGAAATATGAACTTGAGCTCCTGTTAAACCTCTTCTAAGAGAGTATATCTCATAAAAAGGGAAGCAAAAATAATAAAAAACCCCTTGAAATTCATTTAAAAGTTTCCACAAAACAAAACCCCACGTAACAACCACGCCAGTAGTGGTAGAAAATAATAAAAATACACAGACTTTTTATATTCATAGAATGGAAACAGCTAATTTATTTTTCACTCTGCAAGCCCTGGGAGCTATGTGGTTTCTTTCCTTGAAAAAAAAAGACAAAAATAAATGAGTAGAGACACTGAAGTGAGACTCCAGCAAAACTGAACTTTAGGTTCCATTTTTCAATTTTAAGACTTTTACACAAAAAATTCATGTAGTTTATGAGCTAACACCTTTCAGCAGAGGAGAATAAAAAAAAAAAAGATAAAAAAGAATAACTCTTCTAGGCTAGTTGTTGTCATTGACAACTCAATTTATATCTGATGCAATGATGGAAAATGTCATAAGTCATGCCAGTAGCCTATCATTAATAAACAGTTTGTCTCATTATTTTACAGTTTCTTGAGGCATGGATATAATGTGTTTTCCCACTCTGAAAGCAGTATTAAAAATGCATCAGTAGAAGAGCACTTAAAAAAAAAAAAAGCAATGACAATTTCTGTGTTCTATTTCACAGCTTTTTTCAGTTCACCTTGAAATTCATGCACTAAGAAATATACCCTAAAAACCTGCTGAAAAAAAATTCTTGCAAACCTACAGACAGCCTGCACACCTGAACTCAACAACTTTGTTGTGTCTCCTTCTGTGCAATTTCTCTTTGAGATCCTTGTGCTTGACCAATCCCTAAGTATTCCACGATATCCATCCCAGTACAGAAAATGTCTACAAGTGCACAGTTCATGTGCATCTGCTCTACATAAAGCCACACATAGACAAATATTTCATTTCAACCCTTTATTTTTTTTCTGCAAGCTTAAAAGTAAATAAATAGTCAGAGAAATTAACCTAATTCTCCTGTAACATGTAAAAGTAAATAGTTTTCATCTAGTCATCTTATGTTCTGGAATTCTTTCTGCCTTTAAGTTCTATAGGTTATTACTCAGATACAGCAGGACATAGGAAAGTTGAGGTTAGACACAAATAAAATCAACCTCCTACCATCTATACTTTGAGATATTCTATGGCATTCTAAAAAAGAATGAAACAGAGGGCTGAGACATTCATTACAGACATTCAAGTAACACTATCAATGCTATGCTTTTCTTTCTCTTCCTAAGTCCCTGCACTGTTACTGAGCCCAAAACACCATTATTAAGATAATTCATTAATACAACTTTGTACTTACACTGCATGTTGTCTTTCAACAAACTCAAATGTAAAAGCAACGACAAATTGCATTTGGCAAATATTTTTTTTAAATTACTGGCTCCTGATTTCTGTAGCTTTTGAACACAGCTCCTTTGGCAGCCTGAGAAGTCAAGGCAGCAATCAATGTTTAATTTAAACGTTGAGGGCCCATAACCCCAGGGAAATTTTGGCAGTCCATACAACTTCTGAGAGCTCATAAGTGAAATTGGGAAAAAAAAAAAATTATTTCTGTGAAGCGCTATGATAAGCCTGAGAAGCACATCTGCTTTAAAATAATAGAGGAAAGAGTATGAAATTATGAAAGAAAAAGTGAATTCAAGAGTTCAGAACTACCTGTAATGAGCATGAAAACTGTTTTCAAATAAGAGTGTCTTCCATAAAGCAACATATCCAAAAGGGGTAAAGAATATTCAAAAGCTGGTCAAACTGCATTCAGCAGCAATATATGTGGGAGCTGCTTATTAGACATAACAAAAGCAGTGAGGCATCTATAAATTCAGTTCCCTGATAGGAGATAGAAGTACCTGGGTTGAATGGAAGTTACCTAGGCTTGTTGGGGAACTGTGAACCCAAGGAAATACAAGGAAAGGCCCTTCCTGCTTTAAAAACAGACATTTTACTCTCTAATTCTCTTTCACTTTATCCCAAAAGCCAGGAATATCATTGCTTTGATAATATGTCATGGGCAAGAGAAAATATACATAGACTTAGTCCTTTTTTTTAATCACTCCAAGTTTTTAAGAGAACCTGAAGGAGATGGACCAGCCATGGCTGCCAGGGCTGTCCAGTAGCAGAGATTTTGGAGGGTTCTACAACATTCTGCCCCACTCTAAGACAAAACATATGTCCAAGGCAACATTCAGAAATTTCTAAGCTTCTACCTCAGCAAGAGACAAACATGGAAAACATGTTCTGCTGAACCTACAGAGCTGGCTATGAAAATTGCCACTGCAGTCCCACAGAGATACATCATTTATTTACTGCTCAGCAGACACCTCCTTTTCCCTTTCGGCCTTCAGCTGTAGTTTGAATGCATGAGGAGGCATTCCCCACACTTTTTTGGAGCTTTCTCAGACTCATTCCCAAAGTGGTTTATTAAGTATTTCCTTCAATGTAAGACTATAAGAAAATCTAAACAGAGATCTGCATATACACCTTCTTCTGGGAATGACAAAGGAGACAGAGTCACAAAACAAGTAAACACCTTGGATACTGTAGGAAAATATAAGATTTATTAAAATAATTAATCTCTAAAATTAAGTGATTTCCCATAATTTAAGAAAGGAAAACTTACATGCTCATAATCTTCTATACCAAAATAGAAGGAATATGTATGGGGCAGAGGTGAGGGTAAGGCCAAAAGAAAACCAAACAACATGTCTATGTATGCCCAACAATTCTTGGAAAATTATATTTTTACCTGTATTTGACTATGTTGTTTTGCTGTCCAATATTTCACCATAAATATACAATTTTCTTACTTTCATTTTTTTTTCCTCTCTAATCAAACAGCACTATGTTATTAAAAAGTAGTGACTGTGAAAGATAACCATGGTCAGAGTCTCCAGACAAATCTGAAAAATATAACTGTTGTAAACCAAAAGCATTATAGATAAAAAAGTAAGTTATTTTTGATCAAAATATCAGACCTAGGAGGAAAGTTAAAGGAAGTTATTATAAGCATGATTACCTCCAGAAACTGGGAAAGGTCATAAATGCTCCTCAAAGTTTACCATGAAGTGAAATATTATACACATAACATTTAATGATGTTATGGGTATAGAGAAATGTATAAAATTGTCTAAAATAAATATAGACTCCCAGAATGTTTTGGTTTGAGGGGGACCTTTCAAATTCATCCAGTCCCACCCCCCCTGCCATGATCAGGGACACCTTTCACTCAACCAGGTTGCTCAATGCCCAACCCAACCTAAGCTTCAGTGATGGTGCATCTGCCACCTCTGTCTGGGCAAGCTGTTCCAGCACCTCACCACACCCTCAGCAGAGAATTTCTGATACTAAAGGAAAAGGGATTTTGAGAAATGTAAGGAGACAGAGAAAATGGAGCAGAAAAGAGCCCATGAAGCAGCCCTTTTGCCCTGCCACCACTTCATTCATCCTGGCAGTGAATATTTCACATATAAACTGAAAAGAGTTGCTATGTTACCCTGGGATTGCAATCTCAGCCCCTCAGACAAAGGTGCCGAGAGACAGAAGGAACTGGCACTTTTAAAAGCAGGATAGTTTTAAAGCAGATACTTCACAGATCTGTCTGAACAGCAAGCAGCTAAAGGGGCTGAGACCTGGGACATCATGTTCCCAGAACAAAACCACACACTTACAGCAGCCAACCTGGCATCTCAAGGGAGATCCTCAACCCATCTTGAAAATCTATCCACTTTGGGGTTCTTGTGCAGCCCTCAAAGCAGAAGGGAGAACAAGAGGGAAAGGCGGTTAAACAAAAGACTTCAAAAGAAAGACAGGCTGCCCTCAGAAATGACTGTATTTCAGAATTCCTTTGTCAAATTGAAGATTTAATTGTAAGTTATTTCAGCCTCAGTGAACCAGCATTTGCAGATTTTCACTTTTCTTCAAGTGAAGTTTTCACTGCTTTTTGTTAGCCAAAGTATCTCAAGCTAATCTACTTAACCTTACCTGGTAAGAAACCCACCTGTTTAAAGGTAATTTTGCAGGTTAAAAACCACACCAGCAAAGTTATCTGTTCCATTGGAAGCATCTAAAAGGAGTAAATGGCATTTCATCTTTAAAATCTTCACAAAGGTATAAATGTAAACATTTCACTTATGGTACATTTGGTCTCCCCCAGCACTCTAATGCAGCAGATGGTCTAGCTCATTTAAGTACATATAGCAAATGCAGCTTCAAATTCTGCTGCCTTTAGTGAAGTTTAAGTTGCACTCTTGCCAGGAGGAATGGGGTCAATGACGTGGGAGTATACGGTCATGTTGCAAATATCTGTTTAATTTTTGTTGCCTGTGTCTTCTCAATACTCCAGCCATGTCACAGAAGATGAGACAACACATGATTTTCTAGTCAAGTAACCTTTTGGGAACTGAGAATGATTTTCCTGATTTTGTACTATGAAGATGCAGTGTGGGCCTGATGTACTACAGTATGAGATTGCATCAGGCCACCTTCAATTCAATTCAAAGGAATTTGACATTTTGTGGCAGCAGTTGTGACCTGCAGAGCTGGCAGCTTCAGGGGCAAAATGTGACATGCTTCTCAGGGAGATGAGTAATCTTCCTTTAGCCTATAGAACCAAAATATTCTCTATAGATACTTCTACAATGAGTATTTTTTCCTTTTTCTTTGTCATGTTTGTACTTTTGCTGGTTTGATTAGAATGGTTTCTGTGTTTGCATCTACCAAATCTGCTTAGTAAATATTTTTGGTACTTGCAGAGACCATTAAATAAAGCAAAGAAAGTGGAACACTTACTCTGGCTCTTTCCATTTGTAAGACAGATGTGTCAGAAAGACAGTAAACACACCATTGAATCAACTAGACATCAGTAGAACACTTTATTTTATTTTTATTTAGTAGGAAAGTTTATTTTCTCCTATGCTAAGAGGAAAAAAATTTCTTACTCTGTTATGCATTTCCTTTATATATCAGTGAATATTCTATAAATAACACAGGATATAACATATTTTATCTTCCTTTCATTACAGCTGATCTTTACACCAGCTGGTATAGAACATTAACTGAATGTTTTCTATCAAAGATTTCTCAGAAAACACAAAAATTTTAGAGATTTTTTGACATTTGAGATAGTCACTAGAAAAGTCCATATCTTCTGTTTCCTGACAGGCCTTCTTCAAGAAGTTCATAAGAGGTTCCCCTAATGGTAAGAGAAGGAAGAGAAAGTAGTCTAATTCCTATTTCGTTAAGGTACATCTGGAGAAATTTGGTTAGCTTGTCAAAAACACATCAGCATTAGGCTTTTGTATATAAAAATCAGTTAGAAGGAACAGTTACATGTAAAGGAGGAGGTGGGAAATTAATTTAGCAAACAGGAATTAGTTTAGTCAGCAGGAATTAGTAAACCTCTTGCTGAAAATGAAGTCTGTGCTCTGGTACTTTGAACAAATAAAGCAGTTTGAGCAAATTAAGGGAGAGATGTTACAGCTGATGTTTAATGAAAAAAAAATGCAGTTGCATTAACTTCCACATTAAGAATGTAGCTGTGAACTCTGGCAGTTCCTCTACAAATGGCTACAAATACTGTACTTTATCTGAATAATGATGAACCAAATCAACTAAACATCAGACTGTGTCTTTATCACTTTTAAAATCTGCTGATCGGAATACATTTTTAATTTTGTAAATTGCAACCTATTGCAATAAATGTAATATCTTTGCATTAAAGGAAAAAACAAAGGCCATCTTGCCCTTGATTTTTGCAAGACAGTCACTGCTAGGCCAATGTCACTGTTAATTGCCTTTACAGAGCAAGGAGAAGGGGATCTTTTCTAACCTACTTTTCACTCTTCTTAATTGAAATCACCGCATTCCCCATTATCTCATAAATATATGATTATTGATAGATAATCAATAGGAAATAATGATTTATAATTTATAATTTCTTTTCAATTTACAAACATTTGGGAGTTCATCTTCTGGAAATTATCCATATACAATTTCTGTGATTATGTTCAGATGACCTGTACATATGATTAATCTAAGATATGATATCAAATTGAATTATAAGGGAAGATTGAGATAGTAATTGTCCAATGGGGAACTAAAAGGATCAGATAGAAGTATAAAAATCCAATTTTAAAGCAAGCATCAGTGGTCATGCCTAAGTGACTCAGATCATATTTAAATTCTAAGACTGCTTGAAGAAATAACCCTCTATAGATTTTTCATTGCCGTTTAGTTTTTTTGTAATTATCTGAGCAATTTTTGTAATTATCAGATACATATATCTACCAGGTCTTTCATAATATTTTGGTACCAAGAATCAGAGGACATTTCTCACAAATCGTAAAAGTTCTTTAAGCAAGGAGAGAAAATTTCTGCCCATTCGTTAATTTTAAAGATGCCAGTTAAGGCAGAAGTATTTTTATGTGTGAGAAGAAATAAAATCATACTAAAAAATATTAAGAATCTCCTGCAAGTATTGGGGCTTTTCAAGTGAAATTTAATATATGCTTTTTATCCTAATAATTAATATATGAATATTTTAAAAATCAAAATGTTTAAGCCAGTGGAAGTCTGATATGACTTCTCTTACACTGATATCATATCACCAGGATTTATGAAGAATTATAGGTTAGTCCTATGTATAGCATTTGAATAAAATATCTTTCCATGCAGTTTGGGTCCCATTTTGAAATATTTCAAATCTGTCTGGCATTATTAAGACTGGAATTTTGATTAAAATACATCAACTTATTTTTATTTACATAATTAGTATATAAGTATAAACCTCTCTGATCTGATTTCCAAACCGAGAAGCTCTCAATAGAATTCACCAATTTCATGAATAGCATTTAATAGAAAGTTATCAACACCTGGATGCTGGAAATTAAATTATTTACATAGAAAATATTAAAAATTAATTGAGTAGGTTTAAGTGCAAAAGTAACTTGCTTACAGCTTAGCATTAATGGGCCCTTCTCAAAGTTGTGGATAAACTTGAAATGAACTCTGTTAGAGCAAGTGGCTGAGCTGAGGAGCAAACAAAGACAGGTTATCTTCAGATAAGGGCAAGGCCCAGGCTGGCCCAAGAGAGAAGAGAACAATTAATGACCTGTTCATGTGGGCATGGAGAAGGAATCCGAAGAAGAGACCACAAATTATCATTGCACCAAGAGGCACATGCAGGGCAGATGATGTCTGGGAGCACACACCAAGAGGGTAAAAAGACCCAGGGGTTTCTTTGTTCAGGGAACCTCTGCAGAAGCACCCATCTAGAGCTGACTTACAATTAACATTACCCTACACAATTAATTTTTTAAATTAAATTAAAAAATTTGATTCAATAAAAAAAAAAACTTATTAAAAATGAATGGTCTTTTTATACACTGCTAGCTTTTAAGTGCTTCCAAGAAGTATTTTCTCCTCTTAGTGCTTTGAGAGGGTTTCTTTTCAAGAATCAAAAGCTTCTTTTTCTCTTCAATTACTGTCTTTCCATCATTTCCAGGAACACAAAATTAGCAAAATGTCTACATCCTATTGAAGCTATGAGGCAAATTATTCTCTACATACTAAAGTGTTTTGACCTTAAACACGAAGGTCATCTATAACATCTCCAAGGAAACACTAAACTGAAATCCAAACCCTAATTAAAATTATATTTGAGGGCAATTATTTGGGCCACAAAATGTAATTTGCTTTATCACTAGTCATTACTCTTTCAAAACTGTAGAGTTACTTTGCCCAGTGGCCCCAATCAAAATCTATTTGTGTTCCTGTCTTGCTTTGCAGCTCTAGCTGGATGGATAGTGTTCATTACCTGGTAGGTTATAAATGTGCTCAGCTCCTCTGCTGTAGTTTCTGCTGGCAGAGGGCACTGCAGTCCAAAAGTAAGCTTCTTTCAATGTATTTCTGGTTGCAGACTAAGGTTCTTTGGGAATCCCATGACTTCAAATGCTTTATATGAATGTCACACTCTTTCATTATTTTTTGAATAGAGAAAACTAAATATTAGTCACATATGCTGAAATGCTTACTACCCTTTAATTTTTTTTAATTAACAAAAAAATAGATTAAAGAATACCTGAGAGACATCTGTTTGTAAAAGGAAGAGAGTTTCACTTTTAAATCTCTAAAAGTTTGCCATGTTGCAGCTCTAAGTGGTCTTTCTATGGCAAGAAGGTGCCAGTATTTTTATGAGCTTAATGCTCATAATGCTCAGGGATTTGACAGAAGTGTAAAGCAGACTTCAGATAATAAAATATGAATAAAGGGAGGTAGGGAAGGACTGTAGGAAGCAGGAAACAAAAAACTAGTAGAGTCAAATAAGGCGCTCATGCTGGGGAAAGCTAGCAGGAGTACCCCAAAACCAAGGTGGGCAAAAACTGTCTATTTGCAAGGCAAACAAGATTCAGAGCCTGAGTTTAGTCCCTATCTTTTACATTAGTACCATCTCCACAAAGGGTCATCCTAGGAGTTTAATAGGATGATGTAAATAAATATTGCAGTAGATAAAAACTGTATTTTAAAGTAGAAATGCATTGTGATCTGAAATCAAGGTGTTCACACTTGGTAATACCTCAGGAAAAATTTGGCAAGTCATTGTTCCTTCTGCTTCTCTGCCTAGGCCTTCAAAAAATAAATAAATAAATAAATAAATAAAGGTATTTAAAACTAGTCTTCCTGCTACTGTTTGTTAACCAAAGACAGCAATAAATGATCTTTTGACTACTCAGAAATAACCTCTTAGGTTACTCAATAGAGTTAACATTGTTCCACAAACAATTGACCTTCTCAACAACCTAGAGAAGGCTGATCTAGAACAGAGTCTGGACAGAGTTAAGAAGGTGTTTATTGAAAGGCCCCAAAGGATACACCTTGGGCAGTGCAAGAGCCTGTCCAGGGCTACACCCAAGATGGACCCAAAATGGTCACAAAAGTGGCTGAAGGAACTTCAGTTGTGCAGCCTGGTGAAAAGAAGGCTGATGGCATAAGGTGGCATAAAAGAAAGATGGACACAACATTCAGCAGGGCCTGTGGCAACAGAGCAAGGAGTACTGGTTTTAAAATGAAGGGGATAGATGTGATCAGCTATAAGGAAGAAGTTTTTTGCAGCAACTGGTGAAACACTAGGACAGGTTGTGCAGTGAGGTGGCAGATACCCCATCCCTGGGAATGTTCAAGGCTGAACAGGGTTCTGAGCAATTGGATACAGCTGATGATATCCCTGCTCAGGGCAGAGGGTTTGGACTTGCAAACCTTTAAAGGTCCCTTCCAACTCAAACTATTCTATAATTCTATGACACTCTATAACTCTCTAGAGTGACTGGGGAAAAAAAGAAATTTAAAATAAAAATTAAAGGAAGGGAAAAATAAGAAACCTCTTAGAGAAACTTACAAGTTTGCACAGCATAAGAACATTACCAGAAGGCAAAATACTGTTATTATAGGAAATCTCCCTAGTGGTATAGCTAGGATGGTTATTTTTACAGTCTGGTCCCTAGAAATATGCTGGTGCTGTAGTAGAAAAATTATGAATTTAATGTGCAGCACTCTTACTTATTTCTATATTACACCAATATAATACCAGTGAAAATCCTGCACCCTAGAGGAATGCTAAAGCCAAGATCCCATATGAGAACCACTAAGAGAAAATATTTGCTGGGATATACATATTTACAAGTGAATTTGCTGTGCTTCGCTGGAGAGAATTCTTGAACCTGATTTGCTTGCAGGGTATATGGTTCTGCTGGCAGGTATTGACTAGGGAATAGACAAATCCACTGCACTTTGTAAGTACTATTTTCTAGTTTGAAACAAAAAGACTATTTTTCCTTCAGGCATTTCTCTTAGGAATCATTCCTCTGACACTCCTTTTAAAAGATGAGTGGTATATGTATGATCTGTTACTCTGAAGGGTTTTTAAAAGGAACAGTATTTTTACTGCTTGGGTATGGGGTCTGCTTTTTTTTTTTCTTTTTGTCTCAGGGTTTTGGTGGTTTTGCTATTATTTTGGGTTTTGTAATTTGAAAGAATAGCTTTATCAGAGCAAACACATCATCACTATCTCTGGAGGGCCCTAAGATTGCTGACAAACAACACTGTAACAAGCATCTATAACTACTAAAGGTCACTTTTTAAAAAGCAGCTGACATACCAATAAGTGATGTATACAGAGTAGGCTGATAAATAGAAGGCAGTTTCTAAAAGTCTCCAGGAATATCCCAGGTAGCAAAGCAAAGATTTTTCAGTACTTTTCCTAAATGTTCACTCTGCTCCAATTTGTAATTGGCATATGCCCACCTTGAGGAAGCTGCCTCTTGGCTGTCTATAACTCTCACTCAAAATTAGTAAAATATTTTAATGAGGTGCAAACTAAAATAAATCATTATCTATATCTGAAATATCACAAGAAAAAATGTCCACAATATCTTATTAAATATGTCAAAAAAAGTTAGCTAAAAATCACCTGGTTTGACAAACAAAAGTGGTTGCATATCCAGTCCCTCACCCAAGGTGAGGGCTGGGAAAGGGAAGGAAGAGGATGGAAGAGTGGAGAAGGGAGGGGAAATTACCAACTATCATTTAAAAAAATCCAAACAAATCATACCATGAAACCTTTGGAAAAAAATGTGATCGGTAAAAAATAAAAAAGCTTTGAAAGGGAGCAGCTCCATTTTACCAATGAGATATTTAGTCATTCATCTTCCTTTAATCCAGCAGAACTGGACCAAAAAGACATATGAATATTTAATCTCATATTAATTACTTCATTTGCATATATAGGTACTTAAAGAATGTTTTCAATCCCCAGACTTTGTCCATCAAGCACATTTTGAAACATTGACATAAAGGATTATATTAGAATAGCCTTATTCCTTTAAGCAAATATTATTAAAATTGCACTAATACAATAACAGATAATAAGCAGAATCTTTAAGATGAAAATGAAGTTCTCTAGCTTTCCCAAATGCTGGTAAAAGTTATATTAAAAATAAAAGAAGAACCACACACAAAACCCACAAACAAAGAAACAACAAACTTCATGCTGGTCATGTTTCTAACTTCTGTGCAATCTGGTCTAGTGGAAGGTGTCCCTTCCCTGCAGAAGGGATAATAGAACTAGATGATCTTTAACATCCCTTCCAACCCAAACCAATTTATGGTTGATGGGGTGTACTTTTAAGTAAAAAATGACATGCCCTAACAGAAATACCATCTAATTTCAGGTGTGTGTGATTTCTGCAGCGACAAGCCTTGCTGGAACTTGTGTTAGTAGCATGAATTGCCACCACCAAAAGCAAAAGGCTAAAACAGAAAACAATACTGTACAATAAAATATTTTATAGGCATCTCTCTCATACAATCTTCACAACTCCCCTGAAGTTAGATCGCTCTTATTCATTACTACTCTGAAGAACTATCAAAAATAGATAGATTTCAAGCAAGACAATCTGCCTTCCAGTCACCTTCAACTCCCAGCTTGTCCCCCCTTGCAAAGTAGTCCATAACACATGAAATGGGTATTCAGTTTCAGAAACAGCTCAGGGAATTATTTTAGAAAATGCTTATTAAAAAGCAGGATCTCTTCCTCTTCAACACAAGCTTTTGTCCCTATTCTTTGCTCTTTGCTCTAGTTCCAGCTTGAGGCACAAAACCACCTTAAAAAGTCCAAACCTAGATTGCTACTTGTCTTTTCACGGTGGCAGTGTATAGCAGAATAGCTTGTAGCCATCAGTCAGTCACACTGACCTTCAGTTACACAGTGACCTACAAGATTCTTACATTTTTAATAGGAAAAAAAAAAAAAGCAATTACAGTGGCCATTTAGCTGCAAGTTACAAAACCCTTTTAACATTTGGGAGTTTTATGTTTTTCTCTCCAAGAGGTTAAGTAATGGGAATATGAATCAAACCATCATTTGTATACTGCTCATGCTGCAGGATAGCATTTTGTAATGAGAATCAAGTGGTTACTCAATTTTTATTAATATCCATAAAATAAAATTGATTGTATGGGGGGGATTATGCAGACAAAAATAATGTGACTAGTTTACAAATACACAAATATGCATATGTGTGAATGTGTATCAGATGAAAAAAACTTGCCTACAAAAAGTGCGACTTCAATTTCAAAGGCAATTTCAATTTCCCTGAGAAAATTAGTGTAAATTTCCTACTACAGTCACTTATTATTTTAATAATTTAACTCCTAAAGCTTTCAAGCAATAGAAACCATAGGACTTTAAAAAATGAAAAAACAAATTAAGTAGAAGATCAGAAGAAAGGATGGGAAAACAAAAATTATAAAGAAAACCCAGTAATGTTGGACATATAAGGCAAGAATCCATGGAGTTTTTCCTGTTATTCATGCACTGTATGACCTGATTTATTATCTCACATGATCTGACCCTAGGAGTTGGATTCTAAAACACTGCTCTGGTTTATGAATTGGTTTTCTATAGGATTTACCCATAAGTCTGTAACTGTAAAAGTGGTCTTTAAAATTACTTGAAACATTGTTAAATACAGAAATAGAAGATCCCTCTCCACTTCATATCTGTTAGCAAGTATTTATCTTATAAAGCTCTTTTTGCTTTTAAATTTGACAGGTAATGTCAGAACAGCTTGGAAAGCATTAGCAACATTTGAATTATGATGGGTTTTTCTACAGTCAGTTGTTTACCTAGGTGGCTGAAAAGTATAAACTTTATTTAGAAGAATGACTGTAGTAAAGTGTTGCTTTGCAACAAATGGTGTATTCTGCAGCTGACTTCCTCCATTGGAAGAATGCCTGTAGCATCAGCCCCATGTCAAGCTGATAAGCACAGAGTTATGAGCCTGCAGAGGGTTCTCTCTGGCCAGTTTTATACAGGCAAACCTAAGGAAGGAGTTTTGGAGGGAAATATTTTCAATTAGGCAGACTTTTAGCAGAGGTGATTTGTGCGATGACAGCACATTCTCTGATTGTGCTGCCCAGAACGCAAGTCCTTTCCCAGGGCAGCGGTGCCACCAGCCCTCCCAGTGCCATTCCCAAGCCTCTCAGGGATGCCCCAGGCAGCTCCTGAGCTCTCTATCTGCACTCCTTAGCTAGTTCCAGGCTTCCAGTTTGTGAGCCAAATGATTATGTCAAGAAAACTCTACCAAGGAGCAAAAGTCTCCATAACCACGTGCTTAACCTGGCAACATTAACTCCCATAGAAATCCACTAATAGCTACCACCTGCCCTGATACAGCTCCAGCACATCTTTTCTTGTACTAAAGCTTCCCCTGGCACTGTGTCAGCATCCTGAACACCGGCAAAAACTGCTGCAGTGTCTCAGAGCTCGAGAGGGAATGCTGAGTGCTGAGGGAAGGCAGATGCACTTACTGCCCCAGCCACCAAGGTCACTGCTAACTCACTCCAGGGTGGGCGAGTTTTAGCACCAGAAGGTGAAACCAGCTTTCCCACACACATCAGCTCAAAGATGCTTTCTTGTCACAATATTGTGCTATTAATTGACTCAGAAAAATTTAATCTGGTTTGGAGACATATACAAGGACAAGTGTACTAGAATGCATTTGAGATTGAGATTTCTTGTTTTATAAGTAATTTAAAATGTTGATGTATTTACTCAAAGAACTACTGGTAAGTAAGCTATTAGAGAATCTGTTTCTTGCCAATGACAGAACATAAATTATGCTTCTTAATATAAATAAGCATATTAATTATGTTTCTTTATATCTATATATATATAAACACATACATAATTTATATTTATGTAAATTTAAATTACCTGGTCATAAGCAGCGGACAGGAAGTTTTCAAAGTGACTAATGTTCTTTGATTCTAGTCCAAAGTCTTTCATGTTAAAATATTATGACTCTTTGATTCAATGAATGTTCTGTTGGATTATTAAATTCTAGCATATTTGGTATGAGAAACAGATGAAGAATTTCTACATAAAATTAAGTTGTAAGTGCTGGATATCTTATCTAAGAATAGTTGCACATTATTATTCAAATATTTTCTCTTTCAGAAATCTGAATCAAGTCTTAACTATTGCATTTGTAGCATAAATCAAACAAGAAGATATTCCTTAGAGCCCAGCTTAAAAATAAAGCTACTTTGCAATCAGACACACACAGCATAGGTCTGAATCCAGTGTTCCAACCAAATAAAACCTATCTGCTGTCAATGCAAGAGATAAACTTTGGTCACAGCACAGCTTTAAGATAAAAGCTGCAAGTGCTTTTCCTTCATTTAGAACATGCACAAATGCAGAGCAGACATGGCTTTGGCTATAGAAGACTCTATGTATATACTGCACATGGTTTAGCCTCAAAGCTCATCCTTGCTCAGTAAACATGAGAAAGAAATGAGTGTGCAGGGCTGCTGTGGTGTTGCCAGTTTCTGAACATTTCTGGTTTTCACACCGTCCTCTCATCTGGGCAATAAAATGGTTGAAGAAAGCACAAACCAGACAGGAGACATACCCACTTTTCAGGAGACCTTCTGGGCTGATAGAAGTACAGGAAGCCACAGATGGTCACTTTAATCAAATTTGTCCTTCCTGCCAATTTAAAGAGAAAGCTATGACTCCTTAAACAATAAAAATCTCCTGTTTAACTCTGTTAAACAATCACAGATGTGAATGCTTGTTTTTGCATTCAACACATTCACCTGGTAGAGAACTAGTCATTGCAAAATACCATGCACCCTCTAAAGCAAATAAACCTTTTTTAGTCACTGTGCCAGACAAAATAAGTGAGTATAACATGATAGGAGAGTTCTATAAACTCTACAAAGATTAGAAGATCCATGTATTGGACACACCCACACTCTTCTCAAAACATCTATACTGGAAAAGTAATTGATTAGATCCACAAGACATTTAAATTAATTTCAGATAAGTGTACTTTTCACCATTTACTGTGGTCAAAATATCTTTTTCTAGGATTATTGTCTTTCCTCCTTTCTCTCTATGTTTCTAAGTTTCTATGGACTTGATAAAAATCATGCTGTTTTTTTGATCTCAGGCTGTTCATGTTTATTTTTCCATGCATGAGAAAATTTGGAATCAACAAAATAATTTAATGCCAAGATGAAGACATAATTGATTACTGTCAAATGTTTGTCCCCTCTGATTTTCAATTCTGCAATAAAAAAATCAGTTATTGTGAGGGACATAACTTCTTACGTGAAGGAGGAAATAATTTTCTGTTTATTATTCTGTGTCTTAAATGACAAGATTCTGAAATAAAAAGAGATTGGTTTATGTTTCAAGGGAATAAGCGCTTGCATTTTCATGCTGGATGCCTTTTTAATGCTGTTACATAAATCTCTCAGGTTTCATCAGCCAAAAACCAAGCTTTTACCAATAAAATTTAAAGAAAATAAAGATAAGGTTCTCTTAAAAATAAATACACAAAGTTTCAGATCTAGAGTTTCAACATGTACCTATCAGGTTCTTTTGAAAATTACTTGACAGGAGGAAAAAAAAACCAAAAAAACCAACCACAGAGAGCTATTCTTATTTAAACCCGAATTAAGCTTGGAAATAAAGCTGTACTCCTTGTAAAAGGTTAAAAAGCTTTTCCAATAGCAGAGGATTACAGGTTTTTTTGTACATAATTTCTGAATTTGAATAATAAGAAAAAATCAAATATGACAGGAATTGTCTATGGTATAACACTTGGAATACATAGAATTCTCTACAGTGCATAAGTCATCAGAGTTCTCTCTTTTTAAAGTCAAGGACATACATTTTAAATGTGCTAGCATATGTTGAAGACAGACACCAATTAAGTGAAAATGAAAAAGCAAACACAAAAGCTTCAGGCTTATCAACAGGACCTGCTCTAAAACCAGAATTAAACCAATGCAAAAGTAATCAATGCAGTTGTACTAAGAACTAAAGTTAAAAGAAGAAATGCCAGGCTGCTAATACTTCACAGCTCCACAGCCTTGAGCCTGACATGTCATATTTACTGCATTCTGTTTCTTTATCCCCAAAACGAGCTGTTATTCATATTTTACCAACTAAAAATCTGACCATGAACAACTGAGACAGTTGCCCCATCCTTTTTTTCTTCTAAATCTACCACTGCAATCATTGCACTTCCAAAGATGTTAAATAATACAGAAAAGCAATCTATCTAGTTATGAATGGACCGCATGTTCTGAAAGAACACAATCTCTTCAGCCTATTGCTTGACCTGCAGAAGCATTACTGGCATGAGTGAGAGGAGGAACCCAGCTGGATCCCACTCTTTCTAACATTTTTCCTCTTTGAATGGTTCAAGGAGCAGAAAGAACAGTAATTAGGATTGAATCTAACATTTTCAGTGAAGAAGGGAGTGGACCAGGCATTACAGCACAGCTTTAAATAACACCATAAGAACTTTTCAACCTTGAATTGGAAAGAGAGAAAATCCTGAGTTCTACCCCAGAATCCCCAATCTATTTTTCAAGTTGACCTGGATGTACTGGGAATGACCACACCCACTCAATGTTTGGCCCTTTCTAACAAGGTAAGGGGCTAAATGCCTAGAAAATAAAGATGAAAAGAACATGAAAGTAGATGTCAAATTCCAGAACAGAATAGAAACCTTAGTTACAAAAGAAACACAAGGAAATTACATAATTACATAATTCAGGTCTCTGGACCAACTTTGTAGATGGCCTCAGAGACAGCAATAATAGGTATGCATAATTTGACCTAGGTTTTATAACACTAATGAATTGTGATAGCTGTAGCTAAGAAAAGCAGAGAGAAGGGGTGGTTGGATTTTTTTTCTTACCTAAAAGGAGGCTTCTAAAGCTTAACTGTTCCTTTTTAAACCGCTGCAAAGTACAGCCACCAGGCTTTGGATCCCCATACTCCTGTTGTAACTATAGCTGGCTTTCATCCATGTTGTAAGTTGTTCTTTTATCACCTACTCAGGACAAATAATCAGAAAGGTCATAAAGCCATAGAGTATTTGTCTTTATCACAGAGTTCAGCAAGATGACAGGCAAGGCTAGGGAATTATTTTTAAACATGAAGGCCATAAATATTTAAATTTGGTGGATTTATAATTTAAAAAGAAAAGACCATTAGAAACTATGCTGTTGGAGAGACTGATTTTCTCTTTTTTGCTTTATAGACCTTGATTTCATTACACAGCCTACTGATTTATTTTACATCAAAATGTATTTCAATAAAACATCTGGAAAATGTAACTATACTTCATTAAAATCTGTAAATTTATTTCCCCAGGAGTCAGTACTTTGAAAGCAATTTCAAGAAATCTGTCCTGTTTTTTCTGTTAAGAAAGTTTTCCAGGTTCTTCTGTATTAGTCTAAAAGTTTTTGTTAGAACATGGTGATAAATAATCAGAGAAAATAATTTTTAAGCCTTTTTTTTTTTGTTCACTTCTCTACCATTAATTTCTAGGTTCTTTATTTTTAAACAAATTTAGAAATTTTTCAATTATTGATTATATTTTTTTCACTTAAATTTAATTCAAATTGGTATGTAACATGCACCTAATATTCTTTTTTTTTTTTTTAGTCATCAGTTTTTATCTAGTGCTAACTAGATCTCATCTATTGCTTCCACAGAGAAAATGCTACATACAAATGGTGCAATCTAGCACAAAGTTTTGAAACAAGAAAACAACAAGTGACTTGATCACCTCTAGAACAGCTCCAAGAAATGGAAAATGAGCTTTTGCACGTTCTCAGACTTTGATGGCAAACCATGAGATAGATGTACAACTGCAGCACTTAGGGTCTGCCTTTTTTGGTAAGTGGTCCTTCAATGGGATGCAGTTTGGCAGAATCTGATAATGAACAAAGAGGCATTTAAAACAGTCTTAAAACTCTTAAACACACCAAATCCAGTTGTTCTGGACATTTCTGTTCCTAACAGTTATTATTGTTAATGACCTGTAGTATTTTTTTCCTCAAGTTGTCCTAAAACATATTTTCCGTTCGACTTTTTACTCAAAATTAGCTGGATTTCCCTTCTGTACTGCATCAGAGGAATGTTTGTTCAGAACCAATATACTTTATCATCTTTCCAGACCCTTTTAATACTGTAGATGCCAACAGTAAAACACCACTTTGAAGTATTTCTCACTCTTAGTAATTGCCTTATCAAGACGAGGAACAAGTATTTTTTTATTATCAAAAAAGCCTGTACTACTGTCTCCACATGCATAACAAACATGCCTGGATGTCTCTTAGAACTTCTAAGGATTCAGTATGTATAGATATACCTGACATATACAGTACTATACCCTCGATTATATAACATGTGGAAATATGCTTTACAACCCAGCATCACGTTTTAATTACTGAAATTACCATTGTACTTTGAAAGATGTTCTATTAATCTATTCTTTGCAGATATTACTGTGCAAATGTAAAGGCAAAATAAAAAATGAAATAAAAAACCCAAACAACTGTGACCCTTTCTGTTTAACACCTTCTCTTTTAAAAAATAAAACAGAATGTTTCAATGCAAGAGCACAGACTTCTCCAGTTCTTAAAACTGCTGACAAAAGAGCAAACTTCTGCTGTTAGGAGAAACTATCTCTTGAAGTATGACTAGAGACTACAGGATGGTATGAACTTTTCTCTCTACACTGTCATAACGAACAGGGAAACAACTAAACCCACTGACATCTAAAATAACAAGGCACAAGTCAAGTTGTCCCAGTTGTGAAACTTTGTGATGCCTCAAAGCAATGCATAAAAATCAGCTCTGCACCAGTGATGAACTTCTAGTGCTTGTCATATCAGAATGGAACCAGCAGGCTTTTGATTACTTACTTGTCTCCATACAACCTCTTTATTTCTTACATTTTCAAAGGCTGTGCCTGCTCATCTGCATGCAGCTGCAATTGCCTGAATTATTTCAGCTTCAAGCTTCAATTTTTGCACCTCTGCTCACAGCCCATAATCTTGGTGCAAGGCAGTTCCCTCAAAATAAGTGCAGATTACTCAGTATTATATAAATGGAGCTGATGGAAGAACTGTGGACCAAAAAAACCCAAAAAAACCACCCCAAACAAACAACAAAAAAGAAACACTTTAAACTGAAAAAAGGATAAGACATGATCCTGTGGCTTGGAAAATGTGTCAGCTATAAACACATTGGAATAAAATTCACTTTGAAAGCTCAGGAGAAATAAATAGGGACCATGTTCACAAATTATCTCAGTGAATAAAACCACACTAACTGTTGATTCGTCTTACCTAGGTGAGCAGATGGGTTGTTGTTTTGTTTTTCTTTTAAGAAATAATGCATCTTTCATGCACTGATTCTTAAATAATGATACAGCTTAAAACCTGACAAAGTTAAAAAAAAATTAACACTGCTCTTAATGACTGTGTCTTAAATGAAAAGTCTGACAGCTCAAGAGCCAGAGTGCTGCAAACGAAGCTCGTTCCTGTAAAGAATGGTCTTTGAGGGAGTCCTTGGTTTCTGTGTCTCTAAAGCAGTATGTGCACACAATATGGTCCCTGCTGGTGCAAACACCCCTTCCTCCACAGCTCCTGGCACACAAAGCTGTACTTCTGTCTCTCATCCAAGCTGGCTATTTACACATAATTTTGAAATGTCATCCTCTCTTTTCTTGTTTCTTTTGAACACTTTTTCAATTGTCTTGCACTCTCCTTCGATTGTGTTAAAGTCATAACTTTAATTTTCTTATATCCTGCAGAGCAGGTTCGTTGTTAATGAAGCTTACTTCGAGGTTACCAAAATCAGTATATAATTCTCATGACTTAATGAGTTCTGAATTAGACTTTCAGTTGTGTAAGAGCTCCAGTGCAGTCAGGATCTTTTTGGTCCTCCTGCATTTAAGTGGCATGGTTTGGTAAACATGTAAACAGCAGGTCCTCATCAGTTTTCAGCTGTCATGACTTGGGTAAAATCCCTGTACCAGCTGTTTCAGTTTTATTAGCTTTGAGAGCACAGATTGCAACCCCTGAAAAATAAACAAAACAAAACACCACAAAAAAACCACAGAAGCTTCTCAAAGGTTTTTTGAAGTGAGTTAGTAGGGACATAAAATCACTGAGTTAAGTCAGCGTATTCCTTGGTGACTATTACAAACATCAAACCAGACCCTAAATACGAAAAGTTCTTGCTTAAAAGTTTTAAAGAAAATCATTTAAAAAGAACAAGTGTCAAACAACCACTAAAGATATATTGATCCCTGCTTAAATCTTTTACACAAAACAGTTTTTTTCTGACTTGTGTACATAGGACCAAAATAACCTGGGTCAAAACACAGAGCTGCAAATCTGCAAGAAAAACCAACACTTCCTCTCCAGGACTAAGACTGTTGCTGGGATGATAAAGGAAGCCTGCACTAACTCTGCAGATATAGCAAAAGTTTCCCTTATCAGAGTAAAACAAGCCATACAGCACCAGTAAATCAAATTTCCATATATTGTGGAATATATAACCTCGATAGGCAGCTAAGCATTATACAGCTGCATCCATAAATAGATTTGATATAATGAAATTACCTCCTGAAGTAATACACATAAAAGACTGAGAACAGATCACAGCATGTTAGACAAGAAATTAAATGTTAAAAATATCTTTTATAAATTTAAAAGTTTTGTGGTAGAAAAGTATGACTCCAAACTTAAAATTTAACAGTAGTGAATCGGTAAATGAGTTAAGCAGAATCAGTGTGATGTCACTTGCTTCATACTAAGAAAGTGAACAGGAATCACACAACAAAATATGAAAGTATCAGGCAATAGACATAAAACAGTGTCATTGAGCAGGCATTCTATAAATACAGGTATTCTTTTTGCAGAACACTAAGGCAAGAGGCACAAAAGGAAACAAGAAGGTATAATCCCTTAGGACCTTGAAATTCCTTCTGACAGGGTCCTTGGAAAAAAGGTTTTAAGTATTCATAGGCATACAATAAGAAGTATGATTTCAGATGGCTCACACTCCAGTCAGGCAAAAAGAATGATAAATGGCATTATGAAAAGGAAAAACAGCATTTTGTGCCAGAGAAAAAGACTGAGCTAGTGTGGTCCAAGTTCTTTAGGTAAGAACATACAAGAGACTACATTTACAGGTATACATTATTAGTTGATTAGGTAGAAAAACAACACCTGGTATTTTTAATCATTCCAAAAAGATTTAATTCAACAACATGGTTGAAAGTACAATAAATTCAATCTAATTCAACTTATGAAAAAAACCCTCAAAAATAAATAAAACAAAAATAGTTTTGCAATGACTGTAGATGAAGTATCACATATTGTGAAGGGGGCATTTAAAAGCTGTAAGGATGTAGAGCAATATTTTACACTGGGTTATCAAGGGTGCTCCAGTCCCCTGGATACTGGAAATATCACCTTCCTGTATTATATCCTTTGTCTGGAAAAATTGTTCACAAGCTGTAGAGGAATAACAAACAGTTTGAAAATCCACCACTCTGAGAAAAAAATGCAGTTCAAATTTTAAATTCTTACCCTGAGGAAATGGTATTTCTTTTTCTCAGCACTCACTCTGTACTAAGGTTTATTGTACACTAATGCTGCTATGTGTTCTGATGTACTGGATCTGGGAGGGCTTGATATGTGACTGTCTTGAAAGAAGAATGGCATAGATCAAAATAAAAACTGGGGTACTCTATTGTTTTCTAAAGACTCATGTTTGTGTCTTTGTTTCTGTCTTCTTCTCGTCCTTAATATCCCCAAAAAACACTGAAGGAAATGTAATCAAATTATGTGAAAGCAGAAGGAGGCTGCAGGATCATAGCTGGAAACTACAGCTCTTACTGTATCGTAAGTAAAATCCTCTGTCCAGGTTTGCTTCTCTCTGAATGTCCTTTGAACACCAAGGATTTCAGGAGAAAATAAGAAACTCGACTAATGGACTTCTTGGCACAGCACATTTGTGTTTCCAGGGCAGCATAATTTTAAATTTTACATTTTATTAATAAGTTTTAACCTCATAGTTCAATTTTGATTAATTAAATGTGGGGTAGAAAAAAAAAAGCCAGGTGACTTTCATCCCTTCAATTGCAGCTTTAATTTAATCCTTTAAAAGCAAGTAAGAACATCAAACCTAAATATAATTGTTCTACCAGTAACAGCTAAACTGAACATAATAACCCGCAGTCCAAATAACCTTGAAAGCACAGAATGCAATTTGAGTCTTAATACAACTATGTGCATGTGTAAGCAGCCTTAACTTTTTTCTGCTCTACAAATTATTTTTTATCTTCTATAAGAAGCATAATAAATTTCCAGGACAGCAAGCTTTGAAGATTCAGTTTTCTCTGGAAATTTTAATCCATGACAAAAGATTTCAATAATTACAATAATTTACAGTTAAACAGATGTAGTTCTTTCCATTCTTCAATTTTAAAATAGCAATATAAAAGATTTTCACTACTCAATTCCTATAGTTTATTCTTCTTTGTCACAAGAAATGGTAAAGTTACAGCTGTTCCTTCTCATGGGACTCTGCTATGCATCACTGTAGCACCAGTAGCCGGCTCACTTAGGTTATTATAGTAGTTATTGATACCAATTATTGACATGACAAACATTGATTACAAAGTAGAACTTGACAGAAAACTTAATTCCACAGAACTCTTTGATGTTCGGTACACTTTTCTTCATAAAGTAGGGTAAAAAGCATCTGCAAAAAAGACCCCCATCTATTCCAGATACAGGCTAGATAATAATGGTTAATGGAAATGTGGGGTGAACATCAGGTTCTGGTGAAAGTAGACATTAACATAAACATAATAAAAAAGTGATATGTCACTTAAATTTTGTCACTTAATATTCTGTTTCATTACACTCTTGTGGCACAGGCCTCTAAAGCACTACCAAGAAAGATTGTTCCATAAACTGTTGAACCTGCTGCCTACTTTAACCTCTGCTAGCAAGATATTTTGGGGATAAAAAAATCCATTGCATTTTTCTTCACTACACCGCTACACAGACACCAGCATTTTGTCATCAATATACGTTAGAAAAGTTCAGCTTCAAGTTCAAAAACTTATTTTTCAGTTACCAGAGAAAATAAAGGTTTTCTACAGTATTTTTATCTTATCTTCCAAACTGAAATGCTGCATGTATAAAGTGGTAGGATCCAGTCCACTTCATGCTGTTTCCCATGCATCGCAGCCTGCTTAACGCTCCAAAGTAGGGTGCAATTTCTCATGTGCTTGGAGGAAGGAGGGGTTGATGTACAAGTCTACTCATCACTCTCCAGGGTGTTTCATTAGAGAATTTCATCTCTGAAATGCCACCAAGCTGCTTACCTGTCACCAAAGGAAAGTGTGCTACGACTCAAAATCTCTGGTCTCAAAAATATACCCAACTAGTTTATATTACATTTTTAATACATTTGCAGCAGAAAAAGGGTTCTGTGAGTTAAAAGGCCTATCCAGCCCTACATGCTTTGATTCTGTTGTTAAAAGTAAACCATGTAGCAAATATTTTATGCTCTATATATCTATCAAAAATTACCTGCAGGAACATTGCATTTTGCAGTCACATCCCTTTGGCAATTCTGCATAATCCATCTGGGGAAAATTTCTGTTTACATTGATATTATTTTTACTATTGCTCAAGGTCAAAACTGCAGAAAATATACCTTAAATCACAATTGAAATCTCTGAATCTGGCAGAAGCAATCTGGATACCAAAAGCTGCTTAAATGCATAACATAGTTTGGTAAATAGTACTTTATATCTTCTTTAAACCCGATGTTACTTTTATTGATATAGCCAATGGGAGGAACCCCACCCCCCCCAAAAAAAATAAGGTTATATAGAAAGGGAAAAATGGAAAAATTTGGGGTAGGAAGAATTTTCAGGCTTTTATAAAATACATTAGTTTATATATTTGCTGTGAAAATTAAGTTTTTCCTTATTCTCTTTGTTATAAAACCTCCAAATTCCTATAAAATAAATAACTATAAGCCTGAATATAACTTACACTAATTGGCATGAAGTTAGATTACACATTTAAGTTGTCTATGATATGACAAGTGCTTAAAGAGATGAAAATACCTACCAGGACATGCTGCAAAACAGATGTGATTTCATAATTCTTTCAGTTGTCTTGTATAGTCACAAAAATAGATTATCAGTAAACAACTACCAGGACACTATTAAAGTTAAAGATTTTTCAAGACCACCTATATTTCCAGATTTTTTTATTTTTTTTTTACAGTTCCAAACCATGTGGGCACTTTTCATACAAAGTTCATAACTTCTTCTCTCTGGAAGCACCTTCCTTAAAATACTGTGTGTCACATTATAAAATCAGAACACCTTAGAGGTGAAACCTGGAGCACCAGACCACATTTCAGCTTGCTTGTATCATCCTGGTCACTTGGGCTGTATCATCCAAAGAGGAGCCTAAAGCAGGAAAACCCAAAGGGGCAAGAGGCAATGCACAAAATGCTGCACTGAGACAACTGCAGCACCCAACTTTTGTTAGGTCTGGTGTGCAATACCTAGGGACTTCTCAAGCAGCAAGGAATGCATATCTGTATTTCATACAGATTGAATGAACTTCTGCCATAACATGGATAGCACCATTCTGCCCCATTTGACCTTTGGAAGGTGAATATATGCCTTACTCAAAGTGAATTTACAATGTAAACATATATATGGCTGAATTTTTTCTCATGTATTTCACATGTGTTAGTTTGCCATAGTGAGATTCCAAGTTAAAGTAAAAAATTTCACTGTAAAAAAAAAAAAATCAGTTAACATTTTTTGTTTTTCATTTCAGAATATTGATTATTTATATACCAGAAAATATCAGCAAATGCTAATCTTTTCATCATCCTGAGAAGAAGGAGGAAAACAAATATGCTAAAAAATCTCATGAGAGAGTTTTAGTTTTTTTATAACTCCACTCTTCATATGTAACAGTCCTTTCAAACAGAAAAGAAAGGATTCCTCAATTTCTCAACTCAAAGGATAGGGCCAAGGCAACAGAATGAATTTTATTATTATAAATTATTACAGCTGAAACAGTACAGACCTTATTCCAAGTGCAAGGCTCATTCCCTTGAATTGTCACCTCTCATACCATGCAGACTACAGATACATAAATCACATCTGCCAAAGGAAAACAATAAATAAAACAGTTCTGTATTAAAAAAGGCATTGCATTTTACATTCCCTCAGCGATAAAGGAAAAATAATAATAAAAATGAAGGCCCTCATGCCTGATGCTGGCACATTACTAAATGACAACTAAAATATACCATTTTTTAATGTAATATGATAATGAGTAAAACAGAAATAAGACTAATAAGAAATAGAAGATGGATGGACACTATCCCTGTGGGTCCAACCTGGCTTTCAGATGTAAGAGAAATTATTAAAAATCATTGCTGTTTTCATTGTTTATTTGTGTGGATCAGCCTTTCAGGAGTAATAAAAATAAAGTCAGTCAGAGGTAAAGTCTGTATGGTAATGAACATTTCATAAATAGTGTCTGCTTTTCTTTTCCAGTGAGCTTCCCTCAAAATGAAGGGAACCACATTGCCTACAACAAATACACTGCCTAGTGCTTTTAACTGGGATGTGTAAGACTGTATTCCAAAATACATTCATACAAACTGTTTGCACTGTGGTATATATGAATTACAAAAAAATTTTCAAGGTCCCTTTGTTGGTACTTAAAGCACAGGCTAAAAGAGCCAACTCAAAATCCAACATGAACAACAACAGCTTTAATTTTTTAAATAAAAAAAATCGATGTATTGAATTCACAGTTTTCCCATGAATAGAATAAAGATCAAAGACCCATTGGAGCAAGACTGGCATTAAACCATGCCACGTTCAAGGACAAAATCACTTCACAGAATGGGTAACCCTTTGAATAAATCTCCTGGATTTCAGTTCAGGCTTTTAAGGGAAAATTATGTTTCTAATATGTTTATTTTAAAGTAAATGGAGTAACTGCACAACAGCAAGGTTTGTCTTCTATTATTTTTAAAAGTTAATCACCTTTAAAAGTGTGACATGTGAAGGATTTTTGAAAGGTGAAATATTACCATGTCTATTAACAATTTGAGTTTATTTCTCTAGGCAGGGATTTTTTAATTAATCAATAACATGGCTAAACCACAAGCAAGTTTTGTGTGTAACAACTTTAATTGTTCCTATAACAAAAACTACCATCCTCTTCTCTTTTCATAGGAGTTAAGACTTCTAAAAATATTAGTTAGCTAAAGGTTTCCCCAAAAGGTCAATGGAAGAAGCAGCTAGAAAAGCCAAGGGATACAGTTGGTTTTCTGCTTGTGCTCTGAGCCCTGTTTTTATTTCTGTCATTCAAGAAGAGAAGCTCACAGCAGGTTTTCTGAAACCACCAGATGAAACTGAGTAGGGTGACTTAATTTGGACAAGTCCACGTGGAGAGCTGATTGCCAGCTACAGAATGCACCCTGCAGAGCAGGTGGCAAAGGCCATTAGTGCCTGCTTTTCTTCACGCTGCCCTTCCACAGCAGGGCCCTGGCTTCTGCCTCCAATTAGTCCATAAATAAGTAATTGATCTGTCACTTCCGAGTTTACTCTGTTTTCTAGCCTGGAAACCTCGTTGTTCTCAAATACGTCCAAGGGATCACTAAATTTGTAGAGTAACAAAAAAAGAATGTTACTGGATAAGAAATCCAGGTATTTTTAAAATACCTGTGTCAATTCAGCACTCTCCTGTCCAGAATTAAACTAAGAAATTACTTAGCTGTTTTTGAATGAAACACATTTCCCACCTCTTGACCAAGGAGTTACAAATAATAGAGAGAAGCAAATAAATTACAGTTGTGCAAATGCACATGACAAATTTTAATCTGTCTATAACAACCATTATATACTCAATATCTACAGAAACATCACCAAAAAAATGTCTATTTGGCTAAGAAAATGCTACAACATTCTAGATAAATACCAGTTTTATTGTAACTCATTGGAAATGGTGGGCCAGGAAAAATCCCAGAACATGGACAAGAGTGCCAGATTAAGGTAAAATATAAATGATTAATTGACTACAAATTACAGCCAAAATATTTGTGTATGTAATGTATACAGGAGAATCATATCTATATATATAATTACATTTAATTTCCATATATAATATTATGTGGACATCTACAAATAGAGAGAAATTGTATATGAAAAATATATGTGGTCTGTATATGGAGTATGTATAGCAATATTGTGCATTTAGAAAATATTTACAGAAATACATATATCTAGAAATATGTATAAGATCATATTCCTGTATTTAAAGAAACCATAAGCAGAAATCAAAAAGGAAAGTATGACAGAAAAAATAATGTACAGTGGAAATCTGATAAATAGACATCATCAGATAACAGTGGAGAAAAAAAAAAAGTGATACAAGACTTCACCGCTTCAGTATCACAAATCAAATTTAACCCATAAAGGTGGAGACGTTTCTGGATCAAGGAACAACAACATTTAACTTGCCTTGTTGTTTCTATTTTCCATCATTCTAGTTTTTTAATTCTCTTCCTTTCATTTTTTAATTTTAATAGAGCAAATTATATTTCTTTCCTTTCAATTTTTTCCACATTTGTAGTACATAGCTTGATTTTTAAACCCAGACATCACACTTCAGTTATTTTTTTAAAATAGTTTGTGCTTAGTTATTTTAGTTGTAAAAACCAACATGATTAATCTTTTTATATTTTATGAAATGTCATTAAAAAACCAATCAACAGTCTCAACCAATTTAATGTTGAGCACTTCTGGGTCATGAGAAAAAGCCCATAAAATTATTAGCATTTAACTGACTTCTCTCCCTTCTTTTGTTTTGTACAACTTAGCTGTTCTCACAATAAATGTGCATATTCAAAATCCCTTGTTTGTTCTTCTGTATTTTCTTTTTCTTTGTACTTATGAAGCCATCTTTTTCTAGAATCTACAATTCTGTGCAAAAATTAACAAAATAAAATAAGAGTTTCTATAATCTTGATCCGCACAAGCTGTACTTGGCTACTTTTCATTATCATTGCCCTACTTCAGCAGGTTTTTTAAGCAGGCAAGCAGCCTGACAGCAGTGTTTATAGTCAGATATCTTTTTCCAGAAAGAATATCATGACTTTTGCATAAATCTTTTTTCAATTAAAATATATCAAGACAAAGCTAGTGCTTGAAAAAAGACATTGCTTGAAATATTCCAGTGCTTTGCAATCAAAAGTGCCTGGCCATTTTTTTGTGCTTCAGAGACAAAATGTTGAAACATTCATCATAAGTCATTAATAGAGACTGCTGGTATTTTGTAGATACAGCTGTTTTACCCCAATTTTGAATTTTTTGGAACATAGCCAAACTCAATGAAGGATGTATTTCTCATCAGTATTCTAATTGTAAACAACTTCAGATGATTTTTTCAACAGTCCACCATTTCTGGGAGCCAGAAAACTCTTTCAGTCCTTCCCCAGGCTGTTCCTTCCCCAGCCTGCTCCAGAAATGCCATCGGTGAAGATGCTGAAGAGCTGCTGAAGAAAGAAGCAAAGCAAGACAGTGAACAGAGTGCCTCTTGGCAAGGTGAATGCAGGAGGGCAGCAGGTAAATGGGGAAAAGAATGAGAAAATAAAGTGGGACTATCACACAAGGGAGAGTGTCAGGGGGCTGAAAAGGGAGGAGGATGAAAGCAGCAGACTGATGTCCTCCTCTGAATGGAGGGAAGAAAACTTGAAATTGCACTAAGTAAAAAAGGAAAGAAAAGAAAGGCATATGACTGTTTGTGATAACAGAACCAGCTTGTTCCCAATGATACTGTTTATTCTTGACAAATGTACCTAAAAAAAAATAATAAATCAAAACCAAAAGTTCACAATGAGGCTTGTGAGTTCGAGCTTATTAATTTTCAGCATTTTACTCACCCTGTCAACATTCTCTCCTGGTCACAAAATACATTGGAAATCTGTAACATTGTACAGAATCAAATATTTGTGAGCTTTGGGCTCAACTGAATTGTACTCCTTTGATAGCATATTTAGATGTTCTTCAGATCATCGAGGGACAAAAGTACATTTGTCACATCAAAATGCAAGACTATCAAGTTCTAAGGAGACAGAAAATGAGATTTTTGGCCAGCACTACTAAATGTCATTTTTAAATACAGTTGGAAGTCTTTCCTAGACAGTCTGTAGTACTTCTGAAGCCAAGGCATAGTGATATGGCTTAAATGGGATCAAAGTAAACCTGAATTTAACTCCAGTTTTGAAGCATAATTAGGAGTTTGAACCTCAGTAACCACTTGCTCAGATTGGGAAGGCAGAGGACAAAGTATTATTTTTCCTTTTGTTTGGACCGTAAGAATATTTTTACACTCAGTCCCTTAAGGATTGTTCAATTTCTTAAACACTTAGGGGACTAAAGATGGTATCTTTCTCTAAGATGGCATAACTTTGAAATCCAGTGTTGGTTTTTAAGTGCAGAATTACTACAGCCAGGATTGCAGTAAATTGGTCTCTGACAGGTTGCTTTCAGTCTCAGCTGTAACTATAGCAACACAGTTGTGCAATTATCAATCATGAGTTCTATCAAAATAAATAAAGATATAATCTGCCTTAAGTATTTTATTACATCTGCATAATAAAAACTAATTACAAGAGTTTTAAAGAGATATTTTCATTATTGCATTTTCAATCACGTAATGGTATTGATATTTAGGTGGATGTTTAATTTCAGTCTGAAAATACATTGCCAGCAGAGTGTCTCAGTTGGAACAGACACTGCAAAAGTTTCACCAACTAGGAGGAATTTGAACCTATGAAAATTACTTCAGTTTTGGTTAAGGACCTGTATGACAAATATGGGGAAGAAGAGTAATGCAGGTTGTATTAGTATGCAAAATCAAAGACAAGTTTCTAAAGTGGTCAGTTGTGAAAAAGCTTATTAGTTGCAGTATTCTTTAATAGGCAACTGGTGATAAGCACTGAAAGCACTGTGATATTTTAAGTCATTGCTAATGACAGCCTAGTACTTTACAAATTTTATAATACTCAAGAAACTATCAAATATTGTTGTTATATGTGAAAATTTTACTTTTCAAGATATATCTGTTGTATCCAAACTCTCCTGCTTGTTATCTAAAGTTATATTTTGACTTCTGTTGGTGACTATATGACCTTGCTCATTTATTGTGCTGGATTCTATAAAAAACTCCATAGGATGAAAAATGCACATTTCTTGCTAAGTTTTCTAAGATACCATCCTAGCTGTGATATGCAGAAGTAATTTTTTTTTTATCTCTGTGTTTTCTCATTACTTGTAGCCCTGTAAATATTTATCATACCCAGCAGTATAAGTTTCAGCAATGAAAAGTATTTCTGCCTTAAGAAATAAATAAATAAATAAATAAATAAATAAATATATATATATATATATATATATATATATAAAATTTAAAGGATCATCACCTAACAGGACATTGTTTTACAGAGATAAAAAAGCATTACATGCAATCCCAGGTTAACTTTAACAATCCTAGTTTGGATACTAAAAGGAATATAGGCGAGGTACCACAGCCTTCAAAGTGACTTACACAAATTCTCAGTGATGAAGTCCTCATCACCTACACCATTGCTGAAATTACAATATCATTTTAGAGCTGATATAATTTTAAAGCTGACCCTCTTTTAAACCAGAACTTTTTGTTTTATCTATGCTGTATTCATACCTGCCCATTCAATTACACATTAAGGGAGAAAACTACATTAACATAGAGAGGTGCTATTCAATCATCCTTCAACATTTTACCTTCAAGTGAAAACCACAGCTTTGTTTTCTTCCTCTCTAACATTGTGAAAATTGGGAAAACACACACAACAGGATAAGCACAATTATTAGCAGGTCTTATCCATACATGCTGTTCCAGAGATAATAGGTCTTTTTACTGATTTAGAGACATTCTCTTGCTGAAGAACTGCCCCATTTGCCACTAAAAATCAAGCACTGCTCAAAGCACAACTGAGAACATTGTTGAGCTGAGCATATGACTAATAGCAGTGGCTGTTGACACAGATCTTCCCTTCAGAATGTGTATGGTTGTTAAGAAGTAAATTCACCTTGCACCTTAATTGATCTTATTACCCTTTGCTGCTTGCAATTCAACCTAATAAATGGCTATAAGTGATTGTTAAGGGAATATCAAGGCTTCTGTTTTTAGTCAGGTACATTTGATCAAACACACAAGACATGAAAGCTTTACCAAAGATGGTAAAGCTGAGCCAGAAAGCAAATTTTAAAATATCTTTGATTTAAAAAAAATCATTCAAATACTGTTTTTCAAGACACAACAGCACCTATTACTCCTGAACTCATCCAATATCTAGCCCACCAATACAGCTGAACCCAGTTACTGCTCTATTATATATAAATGCTGCCATATCACTATATTTCAGCTGAATAATTTCAAGGTAAAGACTTCATCACAATTAAAACACAAGTCTCAGGGCAATTCACCCAAAGAAATAATGTTTCAAAAGTAATTGGTTGGCCACCACAATCTTAATACCCTCTATATCTGCAGACTCATTTTAGAGCCCCAGGACATTTTCACTGTGTTGAAAACCTTTTAGCTAGTTTTGATTGCTAGCTTTATTTCCTAGGAATAAAAGTATAAAAATATTTAAGATTGCATTCATTATTTCCTACCAACTTCCATTTCCAGTTCCTTGAGTTTCCACTTGATATTAAAATTAAGCAATCAGCACAGCTCTAGAGAAGAGAGTGAGAGCAAAAGAGCAAGAAAGAAAAAAAAAGAAAAAGACAAAAAGAGAGAAGAAAGGAGGAAAGGAGGGAGGGAGGGAGAGAAGGGAGAGAAGAGAGAGGAG